>NW_024041262.1:25000-274876 GCF_014851395.1 Micropterus salmoides
GCAACCAAGTGAGGAGTGCAAAGACCAGTGTGTCTTGCCTACAGTCAAGCTTGGTGCTGCTGGCACTGGAGAGCTACATTTCATTGAGGGGACCATGAATGCCAACATGTACTGTGACATACTGAAGCAGAGCATGATCCCCTTCCTTCGGAGACTGGGCTGCAGGGCAGTATTCCAACATAATGACCACAAACACACCTCCAAGACGACCACTGCCTTGCTAAAGAAGCTGAGGGTAAAGGTGATGGACTGACCAAGCATGTCTCCAGACCTAAACCCTATTGAGCATCTGTGGGCCATCCTCAAACAGAAGGTGGAGGAACGCAAGGTCTCTAACATCCACCAGCTCTGTGATGTCATCGTAGAGGAGTGGAAGAGGACTCCAGTGGCAACCTGTGAAGCTCTGGTGAACTCCATGCCCAAGAGGGTTAAGGCAGTGCTGAGAAATAATGGTGGCCACACAAAATATTAACACTTTGGGCCCAATTTGGACATTTTCACTTTCATTTGTACTCTCTTTTGTTGCCAGCGGTTTAGACATCAATGTCTGTGTGATGTGTTATTTTGACGGGAAAGCAAATTTAAACTGTTATACAAGCTGTACACTCACTACTTTACATTGTAGCAAAGTGTCACTTCAGTGTTGTCACATGTAAAGATATAATCAAATATTTACAATAATGAGAGGAATGTACTCACTTTTGTGAGTTACTGTATCATTAAATACTGTATGAAGCTAATGCCAAGTATATGACTAAATAACACACTTCAGAGATGCAAACTGCTTGGTAGACCAGGTGTGGAAAGATAGCGAAGCTATGAAAAATCTGATGCTGATGTGTATGTTCTGCTGTAACGGTGTGTGTGGTGACAGGTATGGCATACGAGAGTTTGTGGTCATCACTCCTGGAACCAACTGCGAGGCTATCATCAGTGAATCCAAATGCAATCTGCTTCTCAGCTCCATCTCCATTTCTCTGGCCAACAGTGGCTGGTGAGTCACCACCATCACTCATGGCAATGATCTTGTTTTCTGTGTGTTTTTTATTAAGGCATTAATGTTGCAAATTAGGTTATGGAGAACTCAATACAATGTATCATCACAATACAAATGTTGTTTGTAGTTTTGTTATGTCACCTATTTGAAGGTTTTGTTTTGTTTGTGACAAATGTCAGAGAAATTTGACATTTGAACCCTAATCTAATCAAATCAATGCAGGTATGAATGACCTACAGTGTACTTAATGGCCAGAAACATCAACTGTAAGGGCCCTATTTTAATCATGCATGCCCAGCGGCTAGCACAGAGTAGTAGGTGTCTCCAAGCACACCTGCTATTTTGGTTGATGTATATGCAGCAGATTATGAATCAGAGGAAATGAAGATTAGTACATATACTCTCAGCCAGTCACATCACTGGTCTCATAACTGAAACAGCTGTGCCAATCACAGTGAAGCATGACAACAGTTCATCGGCTCTAATTAAATAAAGATACCAATTTATCTGCAGTTAGCATACTGATTTGTTCGAGCTCTAGTCTGGATGGTGAAGAGTGACTTAAAGTGACTGATTTTTAAGAGTTACCGATTTCAATATTCAAAGATTTCAAAATCCGATATGCATTAAACATGCTGTGCCCTGGGAGAAAACTGGGAGAGGTTAATGAAAAAGGGGAGGGTTAGCAAGTATGGTCATGAATATTTTTCAGAAAGGAGAAGTGATGAGGGCTACTTTGTTATTATTTAAATCATGTATTTCATGTGACAAATCACCAACTCAGCGTTGACATGGATACCCTCCGTAGTTTGTTCTGCATGCTTTGGTTGACTCCTGTCAGCTGCTTTCAGACCAAAAGCAAAGCAAGCGTTCGGGGCGGTGAGTTTACATACAAAGTCAAAGCCGCGATTTCCTGTCGGCGGCGGTAAGTAGTTTGTGACCAGCAACAGAAAGGAAGAACTCTCATGACGCTGAGTTGCGATAGCCTATCGGTGTTGAGATTGTCCGTACGTCACCGAGGCTTCAGAGCGTTGTGTGGAGAGGGCCAGGCAGAGCGGGGGATTGAAAATCTGCTGGCCGGCTGAGGTGACACATCCACCATTGTGTCCCTGAGCAAGACACTTGCTCCAGAGGTGTGCGACCTCTAGCCATTGTAAGTCACTTTGGATAAAAGCGTCAGCTAAATGAATAAATGTAAATGTTATGAACTAACTGGTGACCGCCACAATATGCTTACCTTACTACACACATTTTTCCTGTCTGCCAAAGCGGCAGATGGCCCGATGATTTCACCCACCACCACGTTACCTGCAGTGGCGGGTGCTACTTTCATTCCCTGGGTGACACTAAAGTTTCTGTAGTGTCAGCTTCTGTCAAGCTTAAGGCCATTGTACAACAACAAGTCAAGGTACAGCGTAATGTGCGAAGTTGATGCTTCGTTTGCAGACTGCTTTACTCTTGGGGCGGCTGTGGCTCAGGCCGTTAATCGGAAGGTCGGCGGTTCAATCCCTTGCTCCCCTGGTTGCTTGTCGAAGTGTCCTTGGGCAAGATGCTGAACCCGGAATTGCCCCTGGCGGCTATTCCGCCAGTGTAAGAGTGAGTGTGAATGTTAGTTTCCGTTTGAGCACTTAGGCTCAGTGTGAGACTGGTGTAAAAGCGCTTTGAGTGGTCGAAAAGACTAGAAAGGCGCTATACAAGTACAGAGCATTTACATGTGACCAGAGTGTAATCGCAGCCTGTCAAACAACAGAGACCAACATCTGCACCCTGTGTGTTCACTGCTGTTTTACCTTGTCCGTGCTTGTAAAATATCCACCACGACTTGCAACGTCATAGCCGAGTGAAGTCTGTGCATGTAAACACATGCCCATAAGACTACTGCTTCAATGTAGGCATCGTCCAATGGAAATTTTGTAAACATCGCCCAACCCTAGTAAGTGGTTAAACAAAACATTAAAACAAAAATTTGAAAGGTTGGTTAGTTTTGAAAGTGTAAGCCATGGTTATTAAACTGAAAAATAAGGTTTAAACATTTGAAAATAAGATTTAAATGGAACCGAACGGGTTATTTGGATCAGAGCACGAACTGTGCGAGGTCCCTATTGAAACTGAAGGAATTATTGGGGCCCGAGCACGAAGCATGCAAAGTCCCTATTGCATTGACATTGTAAACTTCAAAACGTGAGTTTTCAGTTAACCGCGTTGCAGTGGCATGGCGGCGAAGTTCCACGCTTTGCCATGACACAGGAAGTTGTTGTAACTTGACTATACATGGTCAGATCTGTACCAAATTTTACACGTTTAATAAGATTCCCACCCTGAACACATGTCCATGCCAACATTTCTGACGTTTCATAGCACCACCTCCTGGCAACAGGAAGTGACCTTAACGAAGCAGCCCCCATGGCACGTTTCACCTACATGTATAAAATTTCTGTGGCACATGTATCATGTCCAGACGTACAAAAAAGCCTCTTGGAGTGACGCCTGACACCCAACAGGAAGTCGGCCATTTTGAATTTAGTAGTCATTTTTGGTGATTTATGGGCTCTGTACTTTAACAAACTCCTGCTAGAGAATTAGTCCGATCAACTTCAGATTTCTGGTAGTCATTGACATAGCGTAACCTGCTGGCAACAGAAAGTGACTACTTTTATGCTTTGAAGGAGCACTTCTTGCAGGTTGGGTATATCTACTTCAAAACTATCTCAGAAAACCCTTAAGACATTGATGATGTAATGTTGTAAAGCTTGTGAGTTTTCCTTCAATGGTGTATTCGTGGCATGGCGATAAAGTAACGTACTTGAAGCAGAAAGTCGTCGTAACGTCACTGTACAACCAAGTCCAGTTGCCCTTGACCTCAACTTTGTTGGATAACTATGACCTGGATGACTAAGAACCTTCACAGATGTCACTGTACATGCTCAAATCTGTACCAAATGTTATGTGCTTGATAACTGTCCCGCCCCGAACACATCTACAGGCCATTATTCAGGCCACCAGTCAGCATCTTCAAAAGCCTCGCCGAAGTCCTGTTACCATCTGACTCTTGTACTAAGAACTGTATTATTCGTAAGGGAGATGAACTTCTGTAGGCAGAAAAAAAACTTTACGATTGCGTTTTTCTTGAATTATTTTGTCTAATTCTTCCAGAGGGACAACATACACTCACTGTTGCACTCTTTTAAAGTCCCTGACTTGCAAGAATTTATAAAAGTGATTCGAAGGAAGCCCATAGGAGGATTTCAGTTGTTCAAAGGACTTCAGATGATCTAGCTTATATAGGTGTCCAAATGTACATATACGCCTGTTAAACCAGTCCTTTGTAATGACATCTCTCATTGACCCAGGTAGAGCAGGATTAAAGTGGAATGGGGGGGTCTTTTTTATTATTTTCCTATATTTTCCTGGCACTTTGGAACTTTATTATAGTATCATGCCATAATTTGTATAGGTCGTATGTTTTATCATTGGATTTGTTACAGTTTTCAGATTATGGTAAGAGGAAATAAATGGAATATTTAATATTGCTTCACTTATGTGGGATTGTTCGATGTGTTGGGTCCAAGTAGCTTTGGATTGGGCGGCCACATAATACAACTGAATCAGGTATGTTAAAGCCCTACCTGTTTTGTGGGACAACAAAGAGTTTTAAGCTTGACACTTGGAGCTTTACCATTCCACAGAAATCTAGAAATTTGGCTATCCAATATTTTAAAGAAGATTTTTGGAACTGGTGTTGGGACTGTTTGAAATAGGTAAAGAAATTTGGGTAGGACAGCCATTTTTATGCTGTTTACTCGTCCAATTAGGGATAGAGGTAGGGACTTCAACCTTTCCCTGAAATAGTTTTGAAGTAGATACAGCTAATCTGCAAGAAGTGGTACATCACATCATAAAAGTAGTCACTTCCTGTTGCCAGCTTGTGGCAATGTGACTACGAGTGAATATTGGCTTGTAGATGTGTTCAGGGCGGGACTCATATCTCATATACACTCATTATCAACCATATAAAGTTTGGTTCAGATTTGACCATGTACACTACAGTTACAACAACTTCCTTTTTCATGAAGAATCATCGATTTTGGACGCCACGGGCACACTGTTCCACGAAAACTCACCGTTTGTGCAACTTTTAATTGTCACTGGGTTTAGACTGCAAAAATCTGAATTTGGTCGGAATAATTCTGTAGCAGGAGTTTGTTAAAGTATGGTGTGAGTGTAAATCATCCAAAAATTACCATCAAATTCAAAATGGTCGACTTCCTGTTGGGTTTAGGGCATCGCTCCAAGAGGCTATTTGGTACGTCTGGACACGTGCCACAGAAATTTCACATATGTAGGTGAAATGTGCCATGGGGGCTGCTTTGCTGATTGTGTGTTAGGGTTAGGGTTGGCCTACCTGTTGTCAGCAGGTGGACTTAAACGTGTAAAATTTTGTACATATACAAATGTGCATGCAATCAAGTTAATACAACTTTCTGTGTCATGGCGAAACGTCCAACTTTGCCGCCACACTGTTAACTGAAAACTCACAAGTTTTGAAGTTGATATGGCCAACCTGCTAAAAGTAGTCCATCATAGCATAAAATGTGACATTTCCTGTTTCAAGCAGGAGGTGCTGTGACTTTGAGTGAATGTTGGCATATAGACATGTTCAGGGCCGGACTGTTATCATACATGTGTCAAACTTGGTACAGATGTGAGCATATACACAGTTATAACAACTTCCTGTTTTGTGCCAAATCGTCAATTTTCAATGACACGCCACGGTTATGCACGTGGAAAAAAACTCAAAAGATTTCGTGCATGAAGGTTGAAGTGTGACGTAGGGGCTAATTTTTCTATTTTGCCATGTTCATGTGCAGGACCCATAAAATACATATTTCTTGCCACTTCTGACATGTGTGCAAAGTTTGGTGAGTTTTTGAGCATGTATAGGCCGCAAAAAACAAGCTTACTTTACAGAAAAAAAAATTAAAGCTGCAAGCAGCATTGGCAGGCCTTGCGCTGTGATGCTCATTGAGGCATGATGTGGCTGCGGTGCATTGGCCGGAGGTCAGTAGATGAGCTTCTGAATTATCCTGTTGGCTTCATTCACGATGGAGTTAATCGGCTGTTCGGAGACTGTTTTAAGGTGGATGGGACCAACCCGCTAGCAGTAGTAACAGCTTAAAAATTTGACACTTCCTCTTGCCAGTAGGGACCTCGCATGTTTCACGCTCGGGCCCTATTGATCAGGCAACAACAAAAATTCAATAGACAGAAGTCAGAACAGAATTAATAGGGTTTAATATAAATGCTGTTTGTACATTGAATAAGGGAATAAAGGAAACAAATGGATGTAGTTTTTGGTTCTTACGGTCAACCCTGATCACAGACTGTTTGTTTGCCTCACTACTTTGTTGTTTCCTCAGCCGTCTGTCACTTCAAAGGCCCATGCTGGTGGTCTTGGTAGGTTGTGTTCATGGCCATCTGGTGGGGCTTGACGCACCGTACAGCGTTGGCAAGACCAAGGAATTGCCAGTGGGTTGACCTGGGTTACTTCGGGTTCTGGCTGGTGGCTACAGGAAAAGTTTACAGTCCTCTTGGCCGTTAACTCTGGCTCAGTGTTCTAAGGTGGATGTCCTCTCTGTTACTGGCGGCGTAACCAACTTGTTTGACGAACCTCCAAACTCTGTTGGTCGTTGAAAGTAGTGGAAGTTAATAAGATTTCAACGGAAACTGAATTGTTGTTTCTCAATCAAAGGTATGTAAATAAACAACCTAATAACTAAACAAAACGAAACAAAAAAGATAACTTCAGTTAAGGATTGCAAGACCTTGTGACTATTAACATTGCTGAGATGAATCAAAGGAGAATTAGTCTGGGAAAATTTCATTCCAGTTAAAGCTTTTAGAAAATAGTCGAGTCAGATCTCCCCCTTGGGAACAGACAGAGGAGAATGGAGAATTTGGAAGTCACAGAGTTTTCCTGCAAGCTGGAATCTTGGAGGCAGTAAAGTTTCAGGAACCTAGTAAGAGGAGATGATGCAGAGAGCTGGTAATAGCGCGAGAGAGAAAGTGTTAAGTGCCGCTGCAATAGCAGATGAATGAACGGCTAACTAAAAAGTTACAAGAAAATATTGATTGCTAAACAATTCTTAATAGGAAAAATATGAAAGGTAGTTGAAACACGACATCAGGTTAAACCATAAACACAAATACAGTATTATAATAAATGAGCAGAGGGTTAGGTTCAATGGCATGTTATACCAATCACTGATAATAACACTGTACTCTCCAAGCTGATCTCTCCACCCTTCACTCTATCTGTTGTACCCCCACTTCAGAGCAGCTTCTTTCACCAAGCTGTGATACTTCTATATTTATCCTCTTCACTGCACCATGTAAAATAATTTTATTTTTATGACTTGTTATTTATCAACCCATCTAGTGTATTTAATTTTTGTACATGATAGATTTTGTGAGTAGCATAAAGAGAACTACAACTTGTTATACAGCCCTGTGTTGTAAAATGAAATCTACCTTGTACTTTAAGTCCAGTTTATGGTTCATTACCCAAGAGATAGAGTGAGCATGTTGAATTATGCATAGTAATGCCTGCTCCTCTTTATCTTGTGCATTCAGCCAGGTGCCCATGTTTGTGCAGATCCAGCAGAAGTGGAGGCGGATGTATGCCGGAGAGTGTCATGGACCAGGTGTACGCACTGACTTTGAGATGGTCCACCTCCGCAAGGTGCCAAGCCAATACAACCACCTGTCTGGCCTGCTTGACATCTTTAAGTCTAAGATAGTAAGTAAATCCTATTTGTACAGTTGGTTGTTGTTTAGGACCTCCCAGGGTTTTTTGTTTTCAAACACATCAACTTGTTGTTAAACTTTTTTTATTGTCACTGTCACAGGATGTCATAATTAATTTGAACTATAGCTGGCAAACCTCAGCTTCAGCAGGGCTTAAAACTAGGTGCCTGTGTTAGTGCAAATCCAGCAGATGTCTCCACTGATGCTGGGGTATAGAGAATAGAGATACGAACACATCAGAGCAGCATGCTGCTGATAGCAAGGAACTCTTGTTGAGACCAGGTGGACAATGACTAATACATTACATACATACATTTATTCATTTTGCTGACGCTTTTATCCAAAGCGGATCTCGGAGGTCACACACGTTGGGTTGGGCGCATGGGTTAAGTGTCTTTCTCAGGGACACAATGGTGGGTCATAGTGGGAATCGAACCCGGGTCTCTCACACCAAAGGCATGTGTCTATCCATTGCGCCATCACCACCCATGATAAACCTGATCCCTGAAGTATATATATATATATATCTTATATAGTATGCTCCTCCCTTAAGTAATCCCTGTGTGCAGACACCTCTGTCCTCTGGACGCACCTTAAGTTCCATGAAGCTGTACAAGTTTGTTTTGTTTTTTTACAGCAAAACTATTCAAACTTTGTGGGATAACACAAACAACAGGGTACCCGCGGGGTAAAATGTTAAATTTCATATTTCAAAAATAAGGCCTTAAAGGTCTTAAACTTAAAACGACTGGATATTGGCATGTAAATCTCTTTGGAGCTCTTATCAAACATGGGAAGTTTGGGGAAAAAGAAAAGGGAAGAAGTCAAGTTAGTAACATGCTTTAATGGGATGAGGTTGCATACAGAGGGAGAGAAAGATGAGGAGAGCGGTACTCCGTGCATCATGGGAAGTACCCCGGCAGTCTAGGCCTATAGCAGCAGAAGGAGTGGTTCAGGACTCACCTGAGAGGAAAGTCTTAAGCCTACTCTTAAATGTGGAGATGGTGTCCGCCTCCTGAACCCAAACTGGAACCTGGTTCCACAGGAGAGGAGCTTCATAGCCGAACGCTCTGGCTCCTAGTCTACTTTTGAAGACTCTAGGAACCACAAGTAACCCTGCATTCTGTGAATTGCAGTGCTCTGGTGGGGTAGTAAGGTACTATGAGCTTTTTAAGATAAGATGGAGCCTGACAATTAAGAGCCTTGTAGGTGAAAAGAAGGATTTAAAATTATATTCTGGATTTTACAGGAAGCCAGGATTTCCTAGAGCATTTCCTTTAATGCCAATTAAATGTTCCAGTCTCTGTTATAATCACACAGCGTTGTCGATTGTAGTAATGTCGACAATAAAAAAATCTAAATAGTGGTGTGGATTACAATCTGAAACACAACCGGTGTGGGTGTCGCCATCTAATTTCGGAGAATAGTTCATTTTAGATTCATGTTTTTTAAAGGAATGTGATAAGTCTGCTTAAGCCTGTTTACAACAGCTCTAAGACGTGTAGGAAAATTGGGTCAGAAAGGCCTGATCCATCTTTAGACAAGAATAAAGAGGACAGACAGACAACAGCTAATATTTTTCTGTTTTTTTTCCTGTCAGGGTTGCACCCTGACCCCTCTACCTCCAGTCAACATTGCCATCCGTTTTACGTACATTCTCCAGGACTGGCAGCAGTATTCATGGCCACAGCAGCCTCCAGGTAGGCACATACACAACAGGATGATGGTGTGTGTTGAAAAGAACTTTGCCGGTATGCTGGTTATTTTTTTCATTTTGGTCTACACAACCTTCTTTAAGTACATGAAAAAGCTTCACAACAGCTCCAACAGTAGATGGTGCATAAGTTATCCAGGACCACACTGAAATCTATAAAAGGTCACACCGTCAAAAGGTGACAAGCAAACATGAGTCACAGGAGAACAAACAATCACTAATATAAACAATATTAAAAAAGTTTTATTTTTTGAACTTTTATTAAACGTTACTTTTAAATACCTGGCTTCAGAATGGATCTAACCAGACGAATACCTGAATTTGGTTTAAACACGGATTAGTAGACCATAGCCAGTATGGTTATGTAAACCATCGCATTAGGCAAGAGTTCATCGCCAGCATGGGCCACAAGACAATGATATCATCTTGGTAACATGAGTAGAGGTCCATAAACAATGGACAGCCTTTTCCTGTGAGGGGATGGTAATCAATTCTGTACAAATAATGGAGGGTCCTTCATTCATTGCACACATTTTACACTAATGGCACTGAAAATGTATGAAAGTCAATTTGTACGCACTGGGTATCAAGTAGGAAGGGACATCAGACATAGGCGGTTTCTCCTATATCAGCCATTAAATACTGTAACTTCTTCAGATGTGTCATGGCATTCCTGACTGGTTTACTGCTAGTCACACATAAATGCTAGTTAAAACTAAATGGCTATATGTTAATAGTAAATACTAGTTTTTGATGACAACAATATTGTGCAATTCAGCTGTTTTATTATATATGTCTATTGTGTATTTTGTTTGACTTTATGGCAGATTTTGACACACTTCTTGGAGGAGAGGTTGGAGGGGTTGAATTTGGGAAGCTTCCATTTGGAGCCTGTGAGGAGCCAATCAGGTAAATTCATTGTAACTCCAATAACAGTACATTCCTATGTACATACATTCAGTGTTTTGGTTTCTGCATACTCATGTGTTTCCCTTTTTGCTATGTTTACATAAGTATACTAAAATAAATAATAATAAGTGTTGAACAATGAATGTTAATATTAATCCCAAAACAAAATATTTTTTCTGTTTTTTGCTGTTGGAAGTGAGCTTCATCTTGCAACCACTTGGCCTCATCTGACGGAAGGCATAGTTGTGGATAATGATGTCTACAGGTAAATGTGTCCTGGGTTCTATATCTGAAGGAAAATGTGATAAACACTGCAGCACAGGAAACACTATAGCAATACTAAACTACTCACAAAAGTAAGGACATTTGTGTTTCGTAGAATATTTCTTTGTTGTAACAATGCTTCTTGGCAGTAAATGGTATACCATTGGAAAGCCTACTGCTTTTTCTCGCTTTTAAATGGTGCCATGATTGTAAGAAACATGCATTTTTGGGATGAGCAGCTGAGTATGAAAAATTTGCAGAATCTTCACTGACAGTGCCAAACAGCTTTTCTTTGCTGTTGCTATTGACTCTTGTTTTGAGCTTCTGGTACCCCCAGGTACTGACAGCAGGTACCTGATAGTCAGCACCTGTGAGCATGGGCCCTGCTACAGTGGTTAGTTGGTGTCTTCTCCAAGAATCGACATGCCTGACTGATCTGGATAGGCTCCATGTGATAGGGCAGCTTCAAGCTTGTGTTCCCAAAAGCAATTTGTGGCATTCTTCTGAGTGAGCCATAGTACCATCTGCAAACTGAAGGCTAAGTTCCATATAACGGGGGTGTCAGAGACAGGCTGTGAAGTGGGCTTCCCAAGAAGATGGCACCCCAAGAAGGCTGTTTACTCATTCTGTCAGAACTTAGGAGCCGAAGGCAGTCTTATACAGATTTACAGTCAAGGTTTGAAGGACGATATGGCCAACAGCTCTCTGCCTAGACCATTTGGGACAGACTGCACGCAGCCAATCTCCGGTCTCATAGGGTTGCCAGGAGGCCTGCCATGACTGCTCTTTACCGTCAGGCCCGTGTCTGCAACACTTGCACTGGAACCTGAACATGTGGAGGAATGTTGACGCAGAGAACACTTTGCTGATTGCTGCAGTGAGTAACATCTTTTAGTGGCATTTTGTTTTCAATTGTCAGCACATTTAGCTACTATTTAATTTTTGCTCTGCTTCTCATCCCACAAATGCATGTTCCTTACAAATGTGGCACCATTTAAAAGGGACATAAAGATTTATTTACAAGAAGCATTGTTTCGATAAATAATCTACCAAACACAAATTTCCTTAGTTTTTGTGCGTAGTTTATATAAACACTATAGTATAACTATATGTTCACTCATATGAAAGAGATCACCATAGCAAACTCCATTAGTATTAATATAGTAATTTTCAAAAGTGCATTCCAAACATAGAATTACTATTTCTGTAGTTATTCTTTATATTAATACTATATTGTTTTTTGTAAGTGCAGCCTCCTCTACACAAGGACACTACACATTATCACTTGGTGGTTTTTATAAGTCCTGGTTTCCCATCTTTCCATGTCTCTACACACTGAGTGAAATAAGAAGGCTAGTTTATTTTAGTGACTGAACTTTGGTGGCTTAAACATGTACACTGGCCCATCCACTCAGCCTTGGAAGATTGTGATTTCTGATTCATCCTTTTTTCTTTGTTTCAACATCGAAAAAAGATTAACAATAAACTCGCTTTGACAGGATTTTTAATTGAAAGAAATGTTGTGATTTCAGGCTGTCTTTTTTGTCTTTGGGTTTTATTAAACATACAGAAGCCATGTGCATATCATCTGTACAGGTCTTAAAGGGAAAAAACACTATAGTAGATTTAGTCTGTGGGCCCTAATCGTGACATAAATATGGACCATCAACAGTCAATGTGATTTAACCATATATGCTCTGTTTGTATAAAATGGCAGTGACCTTGACCCTCTCCAAGCTCCTAACTGGTCAGTCCGACTCAGGACAGCTGAAAACCCTCAGTGTTTACTAGGTAAGATGAATCCTTTTGTGTCTTGTAGACAATTTCAAACACAATGTCTGCAACTGTAAAAAGTAAAAACATACAGTTGCAGTTTTATTGTCTAAATGAAAACACTTTCAGCGGTTTACAATAAACAAATCCAACAAAAGCAATTGAAATAGCTCAAAACAACAAATGCTTTAAATAGTTCCTTAATTTAGCCGAAAATGCAACTTATAATGAACTCTCCAGTCTCAAAGTTATTTAACTCTGTAATGGCAAGCATCTTTAGTACTTAGTAGAGCACACTTTTTCTGTTGACCTGCTGCAAACAAGAAGCATAGCCAGACACCAGCTTCTTTCAGAGTTTCTGAGGAATCTTGGCCCATTCCTCATGAGCTTGGCCTCCAGTTCAGTAATATTCCTGGGTTTGCGTGCTGCAACCGCCTTCTTCAAATCACGGAAAATATTTTCTCTGGGGTTCAAGTCAGGTGACTGTGATGGCTTCTTCTGCAAACAAGCCTTGGTGGAATTTGAGGTATGCTCGGGCTCATTGTCCTGTTGGAAAGTAGTGGTACGTCTTAGAGTTCTGGCATGGAAACTGTCTGTGTTCAGTTGGTGCCTTACTGTAATCAGTGAGACCTCTGCCTTCACAACCTGCCTTTTCAGAAATCTTTTTGCAGCAGTTGATGGTTTCCTTTTTCTGCCCCGTTCAGGTAGTGTAATCACTGTTCCTTTAACTTTGAACTTGCAAACTATGCTTCCAACTGTGTCTCTAGGAACATTCAGTGCCTTCAGTATCTTTATGTATCCTGTTCTTTGTTTGTTAAGGTCAATGATCTCTTCTCTTAAATTTTTGGACCATTTTTTTGATTTTGCCAGATTTCTAACATGTAATCAAATGTGGCATTCAATAAACCCCTAGTCAGTTCAGGTATTTCATGTGTTCAACACCTGTTGTGCATATTTGTGCTGTTGGAAAGGGTTCTGTTTTGCATTTTCAGTTAAATTTGGGGGAAACACATTTTTTATTTCAATTGCTTTTGTTTTATTTGTTGATTGCAGAAATCTGAAAGTCTGTAAGTTATGACAATAAATCTGATTGGCAGTGGGGGTTGAATTTTGACTGCAACTTTATGTCAGTGAGATGATATTATTTCACCTGTTTCCAATACATATTATCTTGTCTCAAGAATGTTCTAAAAGTGTTTGATTGAAGCAAGTGCAGTGATCTGCCATACTTTGTTTTGTTTTGAGACATTTAAATATTCCACAGACTAGGGAAGAACACTGTAAGGAAGTGGGATATCTACACTCAGTCATAATATAGCATGACAAAAATGGAAAGTACTATTGGAGAAGCCGTTTTTGTAATAGTTTGTTGATTTTAAGTTCAGCTGTCTCAGTCTCTTTACTTTATGTACCAAATACTTCTTATATCAGTTGTTTATACTCATACTATATAAAAATTAAATTAGTCAAATATATTGATAGAAATTGTCTTTTTTTTAAGGCAATTATACCATTCTAGAGGTTTATATTTTTCAGTTGCACAGAAACTGAGATATTTGGTAACCACCTCTAATTGCTACATACCCATTTTGTGACAATGGTTATAAATACATTTCAAGTTTACATTGTCACAGCACAGGTAGTTCTGGCACAGGCTTGGTGTTGGCTTCAGTTACTTTAGGTTTGCAAACAGTTGCAGACAGAAACTAAACCTAAATACCTTAAGGATGAGTGTATCAGCAGCACATCACTCTCATGGATTCATACCTCCTTCCTCTTCCTCCTCTTCCTCTCTTTACTCTTTTTTCCCTTGGTGTCTACCCTCTGACAAATTAATATACTCTCATATAAAACCTGCCTTCCTGCCCGTCATTTAAAAAAAATGGATACTGGACAAATAGATTCATATTTTTTTTTATCATAAAATAATTTACATACTAAATTTCCCCAATTAGTTTTTTGAGCAACTTTAACTACAATGTGACCCACCTTAACCTGGTAGTGTCTTGCCACTGGGTAGGGTATTGGCTTCTATCTCTAGTATTGGGCTTGATCTCAGTAGTATACAGCTGCAACATCAGGCTCCATCTAAATCACTTTTAATGTTGTTGTTTGTAATTTTAAGAGTAAATGGTTCTCTGTTTAAAACACTCATGTCTGTGAAGATTCTCAGTCTTCCAGGTCATAGATATCCAAGGAAGGTTAAAGTCAAGGGCCACTGAACTTGGGTGAAGAAGCTTCTCCTATGCTTGTCTATGAAGATTCTCAGTCATCCAGGTCATAGTTATCCAACAAAGGTTAAATGAAGGGCAACTGGACTTGGTTGAAGCTACTGGAAGACGTTTCGTCCCTTATCCAAAGGACTTCTTCAGTTCTGACTGACTGGCAGGGAAACTCAGCAATTTAACCTCAGTGGGGTCGTTATCCCGGGTCATCGATACCGCTGGTTCGTTAGTGTTCCTTGTTGCTGTGACGACAGTCGTTACAGTCGTTAAGACTACCTGTGGCCAAGACTGAACGACCATCGTTGGTATCTTCACCTGAGGCCAATAGGTTACGTTTGTTGAGTTTCCTGGGAAGTGATGAAAGGACAGCATTGTAAGTGGGGGATAAGTGGTGGCGTAGACCTCCTCCCCTGTTCAATGACGGCTTCTCAACCCTGGTGTAGATGCTTCCTTGACACCTCTTTCAAACCATCCATCTTCTCTGTCTAAAATGTGCACCTGGTGGTCCTCAAACGAGTGTCCTCTGTCCTTCAGATGTAAGAAGACAGCAGAGTCTTGACCTGAGGAGTTGGCCCTTCTGTGTTGAGCCATGCGTTTGTGTAGTGGTTGTTTAGTCTCCCCAATATACAGGTCTGTGCATTCCTCACTGCATTGGACCGCATACACTAGATTGCTTTTCTTGTGTTTGGGTGTGCGGTCTTTGGGGTGTACCAGCATCTGTCTTAGTGTGTTCTTGGGTTTAAAAAACCCAGGGATGTTATGTTTGTTAAAAATCCTCCTGAGTTTCTCTGATACTCCAGACACGTATGGAATCACAATGTTGTTGCGTTTGACCTTCTTTTCCTCCTCCCCTGTCTCCTATGCTTCATCAGTTAGGGAGTCCTATCTTTTTAACCTCTGTGGGGTTGTTAGATAAATAAATAGTGATAAATACCACTTGGTTTTGTTAGTGCTCCTGGCTGTTGTAACGACAGTCGTTATGGTCATTAGAGTTACCTGAGGCTAAGTCTTAACCACCATCGTTGACTTTGTCACATGAGGCATGAAGTGTGAGTGTTGGTTCAACTCTCCAATTTTAATGTTCACTCTGCTGAAAGTGTTTTATACTTATTTTCAGTTTTAACATTTGCAAAGATCGGGTTTTTTTTGGTAATCTCAGTGTGAAAAGCAAAAAACCTGCTGGGAAGAATTTTGAATGTGTGCCCTAAAGTTACCAATGTAAATGATCATTGCCATTTGTATCAAATCCGAGCCACACAGAAAGCTCAGGTATGCTTATTGTACTTTACCACCCATTATTTATACTGCATGCTAATGGTAACTGTACGGATAGCGGTACTGTAACCATCCTTTGATGTCCCCCGACTGCTCTGCCTCAATTCTGTGGGGCGGCTGTGGCTCAGGAGATAGAGCGGGTTGGCCGTTAATCGGAAGGTCGGCGGTTCAATCCCTGGCTCCCCCTGGTTGCGGCAGTGTGTGAATGTTAGTTTCCGTTTGAGCACTTAGGCTCAGTGTATGAATGTGTATGACTGTTGAATGCAGATGTAGTGTAAAAGCGCTTTGAGAAATACAAATACGAAGCATTTACATCTGTGTGATTAATAGAGTTTCCTGGAAACACAGTACCACAGAGAATAACATATTTTTTGTGTGCCTGTGGTAAAAATACCTTCCTTAAGACAAAAGATTAATTCAGTATTTTCTTTATTTTTTTGACTTGTCTTCTCATGCAGGTGACCTTTTGACAGAGTTCTTTAAACTCTGCTGTAGGAAGGAGTCTACAGATGAGATTCTGGGAAGAGGATTGGCTGAAGAGGAGGGTAAAGGTTACTGGCTGTACCATTTAACACAGAGGATAGCATTGCTTCTCACTATGTTGTCACTGTGCGCGCCATATTCTAAAGAATGGCGCTTACTACCTCTTTTACTGGTGTTTGTGAAATGTTTGCATAGAGCCTTCTATTACTCATCCCCAAAACTCAAAATCCTGATGTTCTGTCCGAAATACAATATAAAATATTAGATAACAGGTTAATATAATTATTTTTTCCCTGCAGAAAATAGTGACATCAGCGCCGCTTTATCCAAGCTGACAGAGCCAGCAGGAGCAGTGCCAATCTCCAAACTTTCTGTCTCCAATATGGTCCACAGCGCCCGAAAGCACATCCGACGCCACAGACGCATTAATGAGTCACCACTCAACACTGATATACTCAATTCTGTCCTTCTGGTAAGTGTTATTCATGCTGCGTGTTTTATGGGTATAAATCAGAAAATTAACTGATATTCAAATGGAAGAAATTACAGATTAAGTTTCACTCAAGTGGTACATAATTTCTTCCATTTGAAATTTAATTGTGTTCTTCTCTGTTTTGCTCAGCTGTAAGTATTTAAACAAGCACAGGCCAGCCTTTTGAGACCATAGCTGTTTTCCAGCTCATTACAGCAAACCTGATGATGGACACCACTCCTACCTCAGATTCCCCACTGTGACAGAATCAGGCCAGGCCCACGCATCAGTCTCCGCTACTGTCACAGAATTAAACTGGATTCTGCAACTGAGCCAGATTCCGCCTTGTAACAGAATTAAGCCCCACCCCTGTGTTAGATCCTGCCTCCATGACGGAATCACATCATCGCATCAGAATCTGTCCCGTGTGGATCCCCACCTTTGACAGAAACAAGCTTTAACCCAGCATGAGTATCCACAACTTTCTCTTGAATATCAATGCCTAAATAAAATCTGCATCTTTTACTTTCTGGAAGTTAAAGTGCAGGACTTTTACATATAAGTGAACGTCCATTACATTCAAGCCATTGCCAAACGATTTCACATGCTGATTAAGCCTATCACTGCCAGGTAAATCTCTCTCTATTCATAGTATACCAGAGTTTTAAAATCTGGTGTCTGTGTCAACATTCCCACACTGGTGAACCAGTAGTGTTGTGCTTTATGCCAACCAGCAATGAATGGTTTGCCAGAGTGGAAGTGGGAGCAACTGTCAGAAGGGGTAGATAAATATTACACACTGTAGGTTTAACAACAGAGCCTTCATGTGTCTAGTGACTGACACTGATGACCACCTCAATCCACTCTTCACATTACTTCCATCTGGCTCCAGACAGAGGACTTTTGGAAAATTGGGGAGGAACCTCTTTGTCAGGTCATAGCAGCCCCTTTACACCTAATGTAAATTGTTTTGGATAAAAGGTTAAGCTAAATAAATGTAATGTGTATGTGAGATTTCTGGAGGGGCATAAATGTATATGTGGATATATATGACTATATGTTTAGGGTATATATTGCATGCATCTGCATATTTTTCCTGTGAGACACGACCGCGTGCAGACTTAGAACCCAATTTCCCTCTGGGACAATAAAGGTATCCTCATTTCTGCTAAACACCAATTTAGCACAAAGTCTGGCTTTGGCTTGGTTAGACCAAAATTCAATTTGTGTGACGGGCAAGAGATTTGGTGGACACTCATTGATTGGTAAATGTGTAATTGAATGAAACTATGTATTAGAGCACTTTTTTTTCTTCTCTGTCTCAGTATCTCTTCCCAGATGCTGCTGTGGAGAAGTCATCAGAGAATAGCAAGAATAAAACTTCACAGTCAAATGCCAGTGGGAAGGCCGAGCAAGATAAAAACTCTGACTATGTATGTTTGCCTTTTTATCACTTACACACTGTAACAGTTTGACTGGGGTGCCAGCCAGGTGACATGTAAGGTCAATGAAGTCGGGTTTTCCTAGATGCAAAACATACGTATGTTTTGAATATGTAGCATACACATTCAAACATTGCAGAACCATTATAAACTTCAAACATTGGAAAAAAAGCAATTTGAAAACACTAATGACAATAATAACAATGTGCAAACCTTTAGAATGTGTGTGCACAAATGGAGCAATTCTACAACACATCTGTATTTCAGTTATAATTCATTCATGTATCAAAAAACAGAATCTTCAATGCTGGCAGAAAAGCTGAAATGAATGTGGTGTCAGGATGCCAATGTGCATTTACTTCTTACAGCCTTGTGGTCAGTCAATTAAGGTTTAAAGTTAGCTTTTTAAAAGTATTTCCCTACATTTGATTCCTTTTATAAATAAAACTTTCCAAACTTTCCTGGTCCATCTACCATTCCCCCTGATTTATATCTCCCTGTGCCCAGAACCTTTTTCTCCAGCTGAAGTCAGCACCCAGTGACTCTCTGACCTACAAGCTGGCACTCTGTGTGTGTCTGGTCAACTACAACCATGGCGGGCTACGTGCTGTTGCCCACCTCTGGCAGGAGTTTGTCCTAGAGTTGCGCTACCGCTGGGAAAACAACTACCTCATCTACGGGTGGGTATGAACTACATACACACCTGGGCTGCGCTTAGGCTTGTTTGGAAAGGGGTATAGGTATAGCACCATGAATATGTTTGACATTTTGAGAGCCTTATCTCAAAGAACATAGCCACAACCGCCTTGTATCTTGTCATAGTGTACAAGGAAAAAGTTTGTAAAGCCTGAAAGTTGTTTTTGTGAGTTGGCATATCTTGATCCTCTTTTATTTACACATTTCATCACCAGCTATTGTTATTTAACATGGACTGATAAAATACAAAAATCTATGTATAAATATATGTCAGATATAAATTGTATGCAAGGTAATCTTTAATTTTTCTTTAATGCTACACTAGTTGAAACACTAGTGTATGTGCTTCAACTTATATCTTATCTTCTCCATTTGCTTCCTAATCTACAGATTGTCTGGTGGACCTCCTGATCTTCGCTGTTGTCTATTGCATCAGAAGCTCCAGGTAGCCATTTATACAAAATGTATAAATGCCATTTATACAAATGTGTGCTGGGCAACGATTAAAATTTTTAGTAGCGCATGATTTTCTTGCGATTAATCATGATTAATAAGCCATCCCCTGAATACGCAGCTGGCCAATGAAAGCGTAGTATAGAACTCCCTCTAAGTGAGGTCCAACACTTTCATGACTGCACTCCATTGATTACTATGCAAAAGGAGCCTTTTTCTAGCTTTCTTTTGCTGTATTTTTCCTAGATATGATCAAATGCTGTTCCTGGGGCACTTGTAATAATTACAGTTGCTACTAGGAGAAGTTGAAAGGAGACGTATGATTTATTCCCTTTCCAAAACCTACAACAAATCCAGAAAAATGTAGGCTGTGGATTGTTGCTAATGTAATGTTAGTTAGCTAACGTTAGCTAACTTACTACTGAATGTAGCGTTATATAGCCCTGTTGTTCTGCTTTGTAACAGTGAATAGAGACCTACCCAGCTATACAGGAACAGTGTGATCCTTAATAATGTTGTCCTTTTTCTCAATAGTCGGGTAATGCGGTGGTTCACTTTTACTCTGTGTTGGTAGGCATTAGCTTCTATCATTTTTTTCACGCCTGTTTGACAGCCTGAAAACAACCTTCAAATGCACAATGCAACTGCAAAACTGTCTGCTACTTTCTGAGATCTTTTTTCCCAAAAATTAGACAATGTTTGTCCAGGGAGTGCAGTAATAGACAGTGGCAGCGCCGTGATAAAAGCCTGAATTGCGCACTTTTAATTTAAATGTACTGCTGTATACACAAAAGTGCAATAACATGTGGTTTGCAAACACTTTAAACAAATAATGTGCTTTTTACCAGCAGTATTCCCTTTACACAGTAGCAATAAAATATTTTGTGTAAATCTGAACTTGAACATTAATGTAATCAAATCAAATATAAAACCCAAAGCTATTTTCCACTGACTTTCTTTCTAGCTTGTTAAACCAAGTAGTCCAGTTTGTTTTTTTCACAACCGGTATCAGCAGAAACATTTTTCTTTTATCAGGGAGTAACATAAACAGTCTATGTTCAGTATTAAGTGTCCCTGTTAGAGTGAGGTGAAGGTAACTCAGAAGAGAACTCATGACCCAATGGATTTCAGGTGCAAGAAAGGGATTTTGTGAGCAGATAATGACAAGGTAGAGGAGGAAGAGAGCCACATGTATAATAATGGCTTTTGTGGAGCTTTCTCGTTCATCGCGGCTCTGTCTAACAGGGGAAAAGCTGCTCTAGTGTGATGTCAAAGTCGCATCAGTTCCAATCTGAGTGTCCAGACTCGGGTCGCATTTAAAAAGATCCGATATGTATGGAATTTGGACTAAATATGAAAGTGGCCCAAATCCGAACTGGAAAAGATCAGATTCCATGTGACTTGGCTTGTTCACACTGTAAAAAAATCAGATCTGAGTCACATATGAACAAAAAAATTGGATTTGGGTCATTTTGGCCTGCAGTCTGAACGTAGTCTAAATGGCAACAAGCCACCAGTGTAAGAGAGAGCTGAAGATAGAAATGTTAAGTATCCCATGTCTAAAAGGGCTTATGTTCATGTATAGATGCTGAACTGCTGCATTGAGAGGAAGCGGGCCAGAGACAAGGTGCTGGAGGGAAGCAAAGAGAGAGAGCACAGGCTGTCCGGTGACTGCCAGAATGGTCCCAACATACCAGAGTCTACAAAGACAACAATGACTGCATCCACTTCAAAAAGGGATGTGTCTCCGGGGAAATCCTGGGACTCATGGAGCGACAGTGAGGATGAGTTCTTTGAGTGCCTGAGTGACCAGGGGGAGATAGAGGCTCCACATACTGAGGGAAAAGAAAAAGATGGCAGTAAAAGTAAAGCAGAGGGAAGGCTGCATCCCTATAACAACATGACTCTACTCAACTCTACAGAGCTTCTCTACGTTCCTGTCACACAGGTCAGGATCTCTCTGTCTCTTTTGCGCACTCATTCATACATTTAAAGTGTAGTTTAAATATATATGTATCAGTTACTTCTGAATACCAATGTTATATGTTCAGTAGCACTAGTTATATACGCACGCACAAAAGGTAGAAGGTAGATTTATTTATCATTTTACAACACAGGGTGGTGTAACAAGATTAAGTTGTAATGACCTTCATGCAACTTGCAAAAACAAAAATGATTTACAGTAGATGAGTGGATAAATAAGTCAAAATAAAACTATTGGAGAATGGAGAAGTCTCTCCCTCAAGAAGCTGTTCTGCAGTCTTGTGGTGCAAGAGCAGATACTTTTGTATCTCTTGCCAGATGGTAGTTGGGTGAACAGGCTGTGGCTGGGTGGGTACTGTCTTTTAGTGTGATGCTTGATAGATGGGTACCAATGATCTTTTTGATCATCCACTGCAGAGAGATTGTTGTTTTCTTCCCGATATGGGGAACACACAGACCTAGGGGACTCACACATTGAGCACTAAAGTGGAGGTGTGTGCCTGCCAATCTGAACTGTGTGAGTCAGTCCAATATCCAGTTGCAGTGTGTTACTCAAGCTCAGAGTGCTGAGTTTGCTGATCAGTTTCATGTAGGAGATTGTGTTCAGTGCTGAACTTAAATCCACTACGAGCATTCTGATGAGGTGTTTTCCACAAGATGTGTGAGGGCTGAGTGGAGGGCAATGGAGATGGCATCCTCTGTGGATCTGTTGGTTCTGAAAGCAAACTGGTGAGGGTCCAGGCTGGCTGGGATGTTGTTCTTTATGTGCTGAAGAACCAGTTTCTCAAAGCACTACATCAGAATGGGGATGAGAGCCACAGGGTGGTAGTCGTTCAGACTAGACACTGCAAACTTTATAGGTACAGGGACGATGGAGGCTGTCTTGAATCAGATGGGAACTCTCTCCTGATGCTACTGACACTTAAAAATCATCAAGTACATGAATGGCACTTGTTTTTAGTCCACGACCAGGGACGTTATCAGGCCCAGCAGCTTTACTCATGTTAAATAAAGATAAATACAGGGCATCACCCTGGAATCAGGGATTAATAACCAAACCTGATAACAGTCTCAAAAATTTGCCCACCAATAATTCAACGCCAATAATTGAACACTATTTCGAATTAATAGGATGGACAGTGAAGGGTGAATGTGAGCACTCACCGTCACAACCAGCTGTTATTACAACACAAATACACAAATAACCACAGACAACTGCTCTTTAAAATATAATAGGATTTATTTAACCTTAGCATAGATGAGTGATCACAACTTCAACTAGTAAACCTCTATCATCTACTCTAACAACAAGACAAATGTCAGTCGGCAATATCAGAATCACTTATTAGCCAGGTATGTTTACACAAGGAATTTGACTTTGGGTTTAGAATAATATGTAATAATTAAACAGGACAACAATCTCAACAAAATAGACAAACTATGTACAGACACACACACACACACACACACACACATTCACTGGCCACTTTATTAGGTACACCTTGCTAGTAGCAACACTACTCAGGTAGGCAGTCGCGTTTAAAACGATGCTCAGTTGGTAATAAGGAGCCCATTGTGCACCAATAAAATATCCCACACACCATTACACCACCACCCTGAACCGTTGTTACAAGACAGGATGGATCCATGCTGTCATGTTGTTGACGCCAAATTCTGACCCTACCATATTTTCTCTTTTTCGAACCATTCTCTGGGTCACATCCCAGCTCATAGAATGTGATTGAAAGGGGGACCAGGCAGGTTGAAGTGCCAAAAAGATGTTTTATAATTAAAGAAACTATAAACAACATAACTATTTACAGAACATGAAATGTGATAATAAGCGGCATCAGTGATGAGTGGAAAGCATGGATGAGTGAGAAAAGTATGAATGAAGATTGACGGTAATTCAGGACAGCAAGCAAACCCAAATCAGGGCATGGGTAGCCTAGGAAAGAGACGGAAAGAGAGGAACGAGAGAGAGATACAGTAAATGTAGCTTAGGCTGAGGCCTACACAGGTGTCAGCCCATTACTAAACGAGCCCTCCCAAAATGCCAGCTGCTGCACGAAGAAACCAATGAAGCCACAGCAGGCAGAAAGTGAGGGGTCGTAACACCTGCCTCTATAAGAATGGGGTTCCTCGTTACACAAGTTTTCGCAATATGCTAAATCAGTACATTATCCATAGACCCTTAACCGAACCGCTCTCTCTCTTGTTGCATCCCTCCGGGCAGTCCCTCCATCCCTATTAACCAGCAACCTGGGTACCACAGGAGCAATTTAAGGATTTAAGATGACAGAGATAACCCAAGAAAAGCACAAAATAGAGAGCATTCATAACACAGTAGGGATCCAGAGGTGTGCAAGACAGCGCCTCTGCAATAAAATTGTCAGCATCCTTGATATGTGGAATGTCTAGTTTATATGGCTGTAAAAACAAAGCCCACCTCATCAGTCTTTGATTGGGATCTTGCAGAGACTTCAGGAATGCAAGTGGATTATGGTAATTGCCTTTGTTGTTCCTATTGTTCAAACTATACTACCAGATCTGGTGCTGCAGAAACACAAAGTGAGAAATACTGACAACTGGGAAGTTGAGGTTGAGGCTCCATTCAGAAAACAAATATTTTAAAAGTTGTTGTCCTGCTGACCTCCTGACAGGCCTGACAAAGCATGAATTATATGTTTAACAAATCAGCATCATATTGTAGTTATTTTGGCATCAATTTGATCCGTTTATTGCAATTAAATACTGTAATAATTGCAGGTTGTGTTTATTCGTGTTATCACGTTGTGTGTGTGAACACTTGGCAGTTGTCCAGTTATAAAACCACCGTGAGGAAATTGGCATTGTATGTGAACATACAGTAAGCTTCCTTGTCACCTGACTGAAAACCATCTTGTTTGGCTCTGGATAGAGCCCTTACCTCTCCATTCATTCAGACTTTCTGTTGTCTTAATTATTGTCATCAACACATTTGATATATGATGTCATTGATGATGAAAAGTGTATTCCTTAAAATTGATGAGGTTCTCCTGGGTGGCTACCTCTCTGAATATGCGCACTCAAAACTGTCTGTCCAAACTGGTTAGACCTTTTAAAGTTTCAGTGTGTAATATTTCTGAGGATTTATTTATAGAAATGCAGTATGTGTTTTCAGTGGTGTATAAAGGCCTTACATAATGAACTGTTATGTTTCTATTACTTTAAAATGCGCCATTTCTATCTACATAAAACGGTGGCCTACAGCATAGAAGCTCAGATCAGCTAGCTAAACTTTTACTGCCCTGGTCAAAAAAATAAATATTTGGATTGTAATGGTAGAAATAATATTGTAACTTAGTTCAATTGTAATTTCATGTAGTTATTCTCCACCGCTGTGTTATGGCTTTGCTACGTGGACAGAAATGTGTCTGTTAGGTTTGTGATACAGTTAGCTGATGAATATTATTGGCAATAAAACGGTACAGCATGGAAGCTCAGATCAGCCAGCTAAACTTATTACATATATATAAAATATTACTGCCCTGGTGGAAAAAAACTTATTTACTTTTACTTCTAACTGCATTACAATAACAAGCATAATACCTTAAGAATTTGCATAAAAAATTTATTTGTTTGCAGGCTATTGCTTCACAACTGTGCACACAAATGTGTAATTTGATTATTTTGGTAAAAGCCCATTAAAAACATTGCACCGTTTTATGTAAGGTAAAATTATGACTATCAGTACTATTTTCAATAAAATTTTGTTTATACAGCACCAAATCACAACAACAGTTATTTCAGAGTGCTTTTCATACAAGAGCAGGTCTAGACCGTACTCTGTGTTGTTATTTAGAGAAACCCAACAATTCCCACCAAGAGCAAGCACTTGGCGACAGAGGCAAGGAAAAACTTCCTTTTAAGAGGCAGAAACCTCAAGCAGAACCATGGCTCAGGGTGGGCGGCTATCTGCCTCGACCGGTTGGGGGTGAGAGACAGAGCGAGCAAGAGAGAGAGAGAGAGGGAGGGAAACAGCCTAAACAATATACACACAGAGGTATAACAAAGAAGGTTTCCTGATAATATTGCCAAAGGAAGCATATACAGTATAAAGTGAACAGGACTGGTCCTAGTACAGATCCTTGTGGAACTCCATGACTTACTTTGGCGTGAATGGAGGACTCGTCGTTAACATGTAAAAACTGAAATCGCTCTGATAAATAGGACTTAAACGAGCTTAGAGCTGTTCCTTTAATGCCAATGAAATGTCCCAATCTCTGTAATAGAATCTGATGGTCAATGGTATCAAATGCAGCACTAAGATCTAATAAAACCAATACAGAGACAAGTACTTTGTCTGATGCGATTAGGAGGTCATTAGTAATTTTCACCAGTGCTGTCTCTGTGCTATGATGAACTCTAAATCCTGACTGAAAATCCTCAAATAAACTATTGCTATGTAGAAAGTTACACAGCTGTTTGGCAACTGCTTTCTCCAGGACCTTAGAGAGAAATCGAAGGTTAGATATAGGTCTATAGTTATCTAAAACATCTGGATCAAGGTTGGGCTTTTTCAGAAAAGGTTCAATTACAGCTACTTTAAAGTAATGTGGTACATAAACTGTTAATAAAGACAGAGTGATCATATCTAGAAAGAAGTGCTGACTAAGGGTAAAACTTTTTTATGCAGCCTAGTCGGGGTGGGGTCTAAGAGGCAGGTTGATGGTTTAGATGAAGAAATCATTGAAGTTAGCTGGTAAAGATTGAGGGAAGCAAAGCAGTCTAAACATATATCTGGTTTTACAGCTGTTTCTAAGGTTCCTGAGTTTGGAGATAAGTCGGTGCAAGTTGAGGGCAGGTCATAGTGAATTTTGTTTCAAATAGTTAGAATTTTATCATTAAAGAAGCTCATGAAGTCGTAACTACTGAGAGCTATGGGAATACTTGGCTCAGTAGAGCTGTGACTCTCTGTCAGCCTGGCTACAGTGCTGTAAAGAAACCTGGGGTTGTTCCTATTTTCCTCTATTAATGACGAGTAGTACGCTGCTCTGGCATTATGGAGGGCCTTCCTATAAGTTTTAAGACTATCTTGCCAAATTAAAGGAGAATTTTCCAGTTTGGTGGAACACCAATTCCTCTCAGGTTTCGTGACTTGATAATTAATTAAAAACTGATGGAATCACATCCTTAAATTTAGCTACAGCACTATCAGACAGACTTGTATAGATATTTTTGCCTAATGGTGTGTAGTTTTTTTATTTTTTATTTTTTTATTTAGAGAAACAGGGACAATGTACAATTAACCTCAAAGGGGAAGATGCATTGTACCGGGTTTTAGCTCAAGAGCTAATTTTCACCCGTAGTCCCTGGGCAGGCTGATGTTAAGTTAAGATACATAAAAAACATACATGAATAATAAGATTTACAATGACAAAATAAAAATGTACAAAAGGAAATGTTCACACCTTTCATATACAGACCTTAGAGCACACACTTATATACACACATACATACATCTGGTCACATATGGGAACAAAATTGATTTAATAAAAGCCATTTCTTTGCCTGGCGTGTGAACGTGTAAGAACTTGTACTTTTAAACAACTCTGTAGGTAACATATTCTACTGACGAGCGGCCACACCAGAAAAAGCAGAGTTTCCAAATGCTGTCCTGCGTTTAGGGATCCTGCATTCCCCTCGCACTGTAGATCTAGTGGCTCAAGTTGTTATTTCAGAGCCCAAAGAGATAAATTGTTTTAGAGGAGGAGCAGCGTTGTCATAAAGGATCTTATACATCAAACACAGATTGGTATGAATTATCAAATTTTCAAAGCTGAGAAATTGGTATTTTACAAGAATATGACAGTGATGAAATCGTCTGCTTTTCTGATCGTGGATCTTTAGAGAGGTTTTATATAATGACTCAAGTGGCTTGAGGGCAGTTTTAGTAGCCTGTGACCAACTTGTCATACAATATCGAAAATGAGTAACTATCATTGCATTCAGATAGACTCCTGAGGCCTCAATTGTAAGGGAATTTCGAATGTATCTGAATTGTGCCATATTAAATTTTATTGTATTTGATAACTTTTTTATATGTTTTTTAAAGCCTAAATTTGGTTCCAATATGACACCTAAATATTTTACCTGTTCTTGATTTGAAATGATTTGTCCTTCAATTAAAATATTAGGGTAGATTTGTATTTTAGAACGATTTCTGAAAAACATTGAAACAGTCTTATCTAAATTTAGAGTGAGGCATGAGTTTTTCAGCCACAAAGAAACTTTCTTAATCTCTTTGGTCAGTTTTTGAGCGACTTCTTCCGCAGTGCATATAGCACCGTATCATCAGCATACATGATGATTTTACTCTTACACACAGTTGGTAGATCATTTATGTAAAGGGTAAAAAGCAGGGGGCCCAGAATGGAAACTTGTGGCACTCCCATGCTACAGGATCTTAATGGTGATTTTTTGTTGTCAACCACAACGCATTGTTGTCTGTCATTAAGGTAAGATTGAATCCATGCTATTGTATTTGTGTCAAAAGAAAAAAAATCAGATAGTTTGCTAATGAGAAGCTGATGATTAACTGTATCAAAGGCCTTTCTCAAGTCCAGAAAGACCGCCCCTACCACACCTCCACCATCAAGACTGGATTTAATATCTTCTATCAAGTAGCAGCACGCAGACTCTGTGGAGTATCTTTTCCTGAACCCAAACTGGCAAGGATGTAATGCATCAGTGTGGTCGAGATGCTCTACTAGTTGTTCTGCCAGCACCTTCTCAAAGATCTTAGAGATGGCTGGCAGAATGCTAATAGGTCGATAGTTTGACACACAGAGCTTGTCTACTGACTTGAAAATCGGCTTGACTACTGCTTTTTTTAACGCCAAAGGAAAATGTTTTTCCTTTATAGATTGATTCACAGGTATTGTTAATACAGGAGTTAGAATAGTTATATGTTCTTTTAAAAGTGATGTATCAAGTCCAAATATATCCTTTGCTTTACTATTTTTTAAATTTGATATTATTTTGGAAATTTTGTCTTCATCTATATTCTGCAACCTACAGTGAAACGCATTACCATCCCCATAATCATCTCCGCAGCAGTTCACTTCAGGAAAAGTCTCCGCGAGATCTAATACAGAATCCAAGAAATAATCATTGTAATGTTTAGCCAGAATAGAGCCCTCATTTTGAACAATTCCATTGATTTTGAGTTTTAAATGCTCCTGATTTATTTTTTTCCTTCCCATTAATTTATCCATGCTTCTCCACAGATTCTTACAATTACCTTTTGCCTCTTTGATTAAATTTAGAAAAAAATTTGCTTTTGCTTTTCAAAGCAGCATGGTAACTTTATTTCTCAGAGATTTATAAATGTAATAATCAGTGGTTAATTTCGTTTTAAGAGAAACCTTGAGTGCTTTATCTCTCTGTTTCATTGTATCCCACAGGTATTTATTAAACCATGGGAGCCTCTTTTTATTTGATTTTCTATGTTTGAGCTGTGTATGTTTATCAATTTTATTCTTTATAGCAGTTATAATATTGTTGCATGTATGTACACAGCTTTCTTTATCAATTTTGGAGGCCCAATCAATTTCATTTAAATCATTTTTAAAATGTTCTTGATTTTTTTTGAGGAATATGAGGAAATTTGCATTGTTTATTTGATTGTTCTTTGTTTATGTATCTTGATTTATTTAATTTCCTGGCTATTAGTACAAAATTATGATCGGATAGTCCTGTTATTAGGTTATATGTTTTAACTATCCTGTCTGGTTTATTGGTGAATATTAGGTCTATCAAAGTTTGAGACGTTTTTGTTATTCTAGTAGGTTTTTTAATCAATTGTGTCATTTGTATTGAGTTTGCAATGTCTTTTAATTGTTTTCTCTTGCCTTTATCAAGCCAATTTATGTTGAGGTCACCCATGAGCAATATTTCCTTTCGTTCATATGTTTTTAAAATTTTTGTTAAACCAGTATAAAAATCGCTTGTTGCATTTGGTGGGCTATATACACAAAGTACAATAAATAACATTTGAGGCGATACACCAACACACTCTATAGTTTGATCTGGAATGTCTATCTGATGACTGTCAATACTGTCTTTTACGTAAATCAAGACCCCGCCCCCTTTCCCCTTTCCTCTGTCCCGTCTGTATACTTTATATCCCGGAACCATAAATGCCGATACAGGAGTTGTAGCTGTAATCCAAGTCTCAGAAAGACACAGGTAATGTAGATTTGATCCCAACAGTAGATGTTCCAACTGTTCCGTTTTAGACATTACGCTACGTATGTTAATATGTCCTCCGAAGATTCCTTTCGGCTTCGTCAATGGGTTCCATAGGACCGACGCGTGGTTTACTGTCTGAAATAATTTCATCTGTCTTTGTTTTGAAACGGCTATAGTCTGCATAGCGTTTAATTTACCACTTTCATTTGCTGGCTTAAACGCATGTAGTGACAGACAGTTACCTTGTTGCAATGTGTTGATAAACGTGGATGCGCATGGATGCGCACCGTTAGCAACGTTACCTGATATCATCTGCGCCTTATTAAAAGAATGTAGCATGTGGGTCAGAGCGGTCTCAGCCACCTGCAGTGGTTGTTGTAGATCCATCGGCCCTGGATTTACTTGAATATTCCCGCATAAAAGTAGAATGATGCAGAGAAAAGTTGTACGATCCCGGTAGACTGTTGTTTGAGCCATACTCCATGCTCTCGACTTGAGTTGCTTATTTGGAGCATTCGCACGCCCATCATCAAGAACTTTGGAGAAGATGACATACTGGCTCCATAAGTCGAGGGGTGCAACAGGCCTAAGTGTACCACTTGCTTGTGAGATTGATCGTTCACTGGCAGCAGTCCAACTCCCACACATTTGCATAGTGATGATCGTCGTCAAATAGAACGATATAATAAGCACATTTAACGCCTTAACTTTGATTGACTTTGATGGCCAAGATATCCAGGTTTTAGGGACAGATCTTGCATCGAGTGGTTTTTCAGATGTCTTTAGAAAAAGCAGAGCATCAGCACCTGCCAAGCTGCTACCTGCTGCCGCCATCTCGCCATCTTGCCACCCTCTCTGAGAAAGCCCTTAGTAGTTCAGCAGTACAAAGTCAAAAGTTATCAAACAGTGGACAGATAAAAAGGGATTCTGTGGGAACACTCTGAGAGAAGCCAATGGAATCTAACAGAGAGATAAACGCAGTACTAAAGCTGTCATTCTCATCGTCCACATGAATATTAAAATCCCCTACAATAATGACTTTGTCCGTTTTAAAGACTAAAGCTGACAAAAACTCTGCAAATTCAGATAAGAATTCAGAGTACGGACCTGGTGCTCGGTACACTATAACGAAAAGAATTGGTTGTAGTGATTTCCAACTTGGGTATGAAAGACTAAGAACAAGGCTTTCAAATGAGTTAGAATTTAGTTTAGGTTTAGAGCTGATTAGTAGGCGAGAGTCACCCAGCCAGGTTTCAGTAAGACAAAAGAAATCAATATTATAATCTGATATTAATTAATTTACTAGTACACCTTTAGAGGACAGAGAGAGATCTGATGTTTAAGAGTCCACATTTAATTCTCCTATTCTTTTGCACTATTGCACTGTTTCTATTGTATTTCAAAGAATAAAAAAAAACATTTTGGTAAGATTTGCATATTGCTTATCTAATTGAACAAAGGAGAGGAGCCTTGATCCTCACCTGACAGTGCCATTGTAAACTTCATGTATTATGTGTTTTATAATGAATTATGGTACAGAAACAGAGAGGCTTACATTTTCCTGTTAGTGATCATACTTATTTATTATTTATGTTAATTAACCCTTAGTCCAGATGAGCCAGCCCTCCCAGCATGTAACAAAATGTAAAATAATGCATTACAGGAGTATGCGACATCATGTAGCACTTCATTTCTTGATGTTGCTGTTGTTTGATGAACTGTTAACACTATTACGAAAATATGTTGATTCACATTACATGCATTAAAGCATCGCTGCATCCAGTTTAGGGATTCCCCAGGACAAGCTACAGATACAAGACTACACCTTCAACCAGCTAAAGTTTGGGAGTATTTTACACATTGTGTATGGATGTATAGAAGTCCATTAATCGTGTGTGTGTTTGATTTTCAGGAACCTGCTCCCATGACAGAGGATATGTTAGATGAGCAGTCAGAAGTACTGGCCAAACTGGGCACATCAGCTGAAGGTACCCACCTCCGTGCTCGGATGCAGAGTGCCTGTCTGCTCTCTGACATGGAGTCCTTTAAGGTAAGTAGGCAGACATGCACACATTAAATTTATTCATGTGCTGTATTTATCGAACACTGTGCCACAGTGATTGATGATCAGTGATGGAAATTGCAAATGAAAATGTACAGAGTAGTGTACACAAGCATGTGCAGGCACAGACAAAAAAAAAAAGAAGCATTCCCTTCTCTTTCCTTTTGAGTGTTGCTTGCGGAACAAAACATACAAATAGTAATTTTTTTCCAGATCTGGTTACAAAAAGCATGCAAATCTAATGCAGTAATTGTTTGACTCGAGAAGTTGTCAATACTACTTGGTACTGGGTTACTTTGGTCGATACCTTAAAGGTATCAAGTACCGGGGCCTAATTGCCACGTCCACGTTTGTGGAAAAACATTCTTCATATTAAAAGATGACGTAAACACAGTAAAATGACATTTACAAGCCACAAGGAAGGTCATAGTTGGAAAATAAACATGCTTTGTAGCAAGTCCACACTTGAAGCCACTGAGGCTTGCGTAGACAGGCATGTAATTGATGCGCTCGCCATACCAACATAGCCTACTAGTGTCTAGTGAAATAAAGACGTTTGCCCTTTCCTTTAAGTTCAGATTTGTTTTTTTTATACCTTGGATGGTCTTCAGGTAAATGGTTACTTATGCAATTCTGCAGAATTCCAATAACATGACAAATACCATGATATAGAGCACATCATTTAATGTAACTAATTTTAGCTAAGTTATGGGTTAGCAAACTGTTGCTACATGCTGCTGCAAAGCTAACGAGAGGACAAGACAGCCCCATAGCAGCACAGCAGCTCCTCGTTTTAGCTTGCATGGTCTAATTCCTCCTGTTCAGTAGGCTATTATCCAGTTATAAGTAAGCTTACACGTTTGTTTATCGTGAATGCAAATGTATTTTCCGCATCAGCGGCATATGTGGAAGAATGGACCGTGGTGAAGTTAGTTTCAAGCTAGATATTAGTTTGTTGGATGTTTGATATGCGGCAAATATATATATATATATATTTTTTTTTAAATAAATTTATTTGATAGGGACAGATGTTATAAATATAGAGAATTTTACAACAATTTTACAATGCACAGCAATCCGGACAAAACGGATTACATGTAAGTAACTGTATTCCGTTACAGTACAGAAAATAAAGACGTAATCAGATTACAGGTACATTTTGTAAAAACAGGGATTACTCACAGGGATTACTTTAATAGAAAACAGAGTACTATTTGCTATTTACGTGTAAGTTTCCTGTAAAAACACAAAGCTAGGGAGGGATTTGTTGCAGATACTGATTGGCGTGTAGCCAGTAGTTGAATGTGGTTACGGCCCCAGATGTTACCTGTGACTGCTGCTGCAAAGCACTGCTCCATCAGCATTTTTTAAAATCCTGTAGCGCTACGTTCAAGTAAAAGAATCCCATGCCACAGACTAATTCACTTAAAATACTAAAGCTGCAATCAGCGTTGGACGGGCCCTCGCACATGAAGTGCGTCAGATAGTGTTGCATCCCCGCTTCAGATGCCGCAGCTCTCCCTATGTGGCTCTAAATTGTCACGCACCTTGGAAGCTGCATGAAATACTTGAGTCTAGAATTTGATCTTTTGTTGATAGAAAAGCCCTTAAAAAAACCCTCAAGCTGTCATTTTGGTATTTTTAGTTAGGAATCATCTTTAGTGTGTTGGTATCATTAAGTTCACACCATACAGGTGTTTAAAGTTGAAAGCAATTATCACTGTTGGTGGAGGTGGGATTCAAACCTGGGTCTGGATTCATAAGAGCTGCATTGGAAGCCTATGCTCTAACCAAGTGTGCTATACAAACTTCTGAGGAAGTCACAGTTTGCTTCTTTGTTGAAAAGTGCATTTGCTTTAAAAAAGCTTTTCAGCTATCATTTTGGTATTTTTAGTTAGTGCTTGATTAGCTAAGCATAACAATATCCATCATGTGTCTACACTCCAAACAGGAAGGAAGAACATAGCAAGGTAAAGAATTGGTGACAGGGAACCAGCCTGCAGTTAGAACAGAGAGTCAATGAGACCATGAATGTGAGTTACCTATCAATTAAGGATCGGATCTAAAAAGTTAAACCTCCACTGAGGACGATTTTGCCATTTTGAGAGAGAAAAGCTACATTTTGATAACTTGTTTGTGTTAATGGAGATGAATATGCGCAACTGGCAGCAATTTACAAAAAATTCTGGTCTACCAAATCCTTCTCTCCACACTCTAGGTGGTCATGTGACACACTGATAAAGTCTCCTAAAAGCTGTAAAACCCTTCACTGCTCCCATTGAAATCCATTCATTTTAAAATGCAAACAAATATTAATAAAGGATTTCTAAGACAAACGGTGCAGGAGAAGATAGATACTAAAAAAACATGGAATAAATAAATAAACATATAATGATAAAGAGCGACAAAAACAAAGCTACAGCTCTCACACTAACTAGGCTGCCTGTGTAGTGCGTTAATTTGAAACAATTGAGGTTGAGCTTTACTGATTTTGAAAACTTGACATGTTTATAGAATTTGAGTTGTGGATCTAAGGTTATTCCTAAGAACTGCACCTGCGCAAAGCACAGCGCAAGTGTCATTGCTAGTTTCCAACCAACACAGTTGTCTTTTTCAAGCCCACGTTGTTTAAAGAGCTGGTATTATGCTTTTTGACTTTTTCCCTCTCCTTTTAGTTATATACCTTTTTCGTGCATGTAATAGGTTTGCAAAGTGAAAAAGCCTAAAGTCCCAAAGGGAGTTCCCATCTCCCACAGAAAACTCTGCTCTGAACTGCCTGAAAACAGCTCATTTGTAGTCCAGCCGCTTCCCTTTCATCCCTGTGACGTCACAGGGATGAAAGACAATGCGGCTGCTCTGACACGCCCTCAAAAACACCGGTGGAAAAACACTGAGTCGCAGATTAGTAACTCACCACTCTGAAACTCTTGCTCCAGCCAAGCTGGTCGCCAACATGTACAGCTGAAACAAAGCCGTGTTTGCCTCTCACTGACCCGCCCTTCTCTGCTTCTGATTGGCTAGTAGGCCTTAACTAGGAATTGCACATGTGCAACAAAGATCATGTAAATGTAAATGTAAATGCTCCGTACTTGTATAGCGCCTTTCTAGTCTTTTCGACCACTCAAAGCGCTTTTACGCTACATCAATCAAAGCTAACTGTGGTGTATCTAAAAATACAACTTGGATCAAATTTATGCACTAAATTCACAGTTACTGGACTAAACTGCTTCTCCATTGAGGATAGGAGATAGGTCTCACAATGTTTCAAGTACCTGTTTCCCTCCAAAATATCTGTGAAGGAATGCAGCAAATGAAACAAGATGATTTCATTTCTGAAATTAAAACTTGAAGCTATTAACGTTGGCCTAAACAAAATTCAAGGTTCAGTCGCTACACTTGAAGAACACGTATCAGAGCTCGAGCTGAGAGTGAGCTCTAATGACAGTGGGACCTGACCCAACATGTGAAAACACTCGAAAATGAAAATTCCTACCTGAAAGAATGTGCTGAAGCTGCCGAGAACCGAAGCCAAGCTTCTAGCCTTCGCTTCTAGCCTTCGCTTCTAGCCTTCGCTTCTAGCCTTCGCTTCTAGCCTTCGCTTCTAGCCTTCGCTTCTAGCCTTCGCTTCTAGCCTTCGCTTCATTTCTGTCCCTGAGAAGTCCCAGGGCCTGATGCAACAGCTCATTGCCAAGGAGAATTTACTCACTCCTCCCGTAATCGAGTTCTGTAATTGTTCTCTTTCAAAATTTCAAAATTCCTCCAGACACAGGCCGATCCTGGTTAAATTTCTCTATTTCCAGGACAAGCTAAAGATCTTGAAGCTCTCAAGGGAAAAGACTGAGCTTGTGTATAATGGAATAAGAACAACAGCACTGCTCTTACCCTGAAACGCCAGCAGTTCAACTCAGTAAAGAAATAGCTACGGGACTTGGAACTTAAATACTCCATGATCTTCCCCTGCACGCTTAAAGTAATCCACGATGGTAAGGTGAAACTTTTTAGCTCTTATGAAAAGGTCTAAGTTTGCTTTATCTAGCTCTCCATTGACAAACTTAACTTAACTTTGACTTGACTGCTGACCACCGTTGGACACTTTTCTTTGACTCTTAGTACCTCACTTTTCTGGGCTGAGTGATCCATGACCTCTGTTTGTATTTATCGGCAGTAATAGTGCTTTGATTGGTTTATTATTTTTTTTTCTTAAACTTGTGTTAGGACTGTGAGGCTTCAGTTATTTTTTGGTGGCCCTAAATTGTGTCGTAAACTTTGAGGATCTTCTGCTGTCGCAAAGTGTTAAGTAACCTGGATAACGCAAACAGTGCTGGATGATGATAATTATAAGGAAATTAATTCCTCTAAAAATGAGAACTGAAAAGAAAAAATGTAAAATTGATTCATTCTTTTATCCATTTTTTTAGATCTACTATCGGGGCCCCCAAAAGTTCATTTAGGAAAGTTTTAGATACCAGAAGCACAGATGCTCTCTGAAGCCTGTATTATGTCTGGATTTGAAAACCCTGGGTTGACTTACCTAGCTGATAACCAGTTTCATGTGACCGCTTATCACGATTCAGATTGTTAGTTTTAGTGAAGCGAGGTAACAAAAAGATATTCTAGGAATGTTGAACTTGCTTTGTGGTACACGGCCCCCGGTGTAACTTATTTTTTTGCGTATTGAAGACTCCCTAAGACAACACTTAAATCATACATCAAATCTCAATGAACAAATAGTTTAAAGTTGAAAATCTTCGCTGTACATTGTATAATTTGTTTAGAACAAAATGAAGTAATCACCAACTGATTGAGGGCTAAATTCAAAATCGCGCTGAAAATCGAAGTAAAATATTTGAAATCACAGGCTGATCCAACTTGCGTGACTTTCATCATGGCCACTTACAATGTGACTCAGCAGTGTGGATGGCCCCCACGTGCCTGTATGTACTCCCGACGTCGTCTGGGCATGCGCCTGATGAGACGGCGGATGGTGTCCTGGGAGATCTCCTCCCAGACCTGGATCAGTAGATCAGTGAGCTCCTGGACAGTCTGTGGTGCTACTTGGCGGTGTCAAATGCACTGATGCATAACGTCCCTGAGGTTCTCAATTAGATTAAGGTCTGGGGAATGTGACGACCAGTCAGCATGCCTTCATCATCTAGGAACTGCACACACACTCTGACCACATGAAGCCAGGCAATGTCCTGCACCAGGAGGAACCCAGGGCACCCTGCATCGGCATAACAATGGCTCTGAGGATTTCATCCCAGTAATAGCAGTCATGGTTCCGCTGACGATCATTTGGAGGTCTGTACGACCCTCCAAGGAAATGGCTCCCCAGACTGTCATTGGCCCACCGCCAAACAGGTCATGCTGGATGATGTTGCAGACAGCATAACATTCACCACAGCGTCTCCAAACTCTCAAACGATAAGGAAAGGGCAATTGTCTGCCGATGATGCAGTGGATAAGACATTATGCCTTTCGTGTGAGAGATCTCGGTTCAATTCTCATTGACACATCTGCCAATGTGTCCCAGAGCAAACCTCTGACATATGTAGCAATTGTAAGTCGCTTTGGATAAAAGTGTCAGCTAAATGAGTAAATGTAAATGGCAACAACCTACAAAACCATTCCCTTTTTAGAGGTTGTCTTGCTGTTGCCTCTCTAGTGCACCTGTTTTTTCTTTCATTTGCACAGAAACAGTTGACATTGATTCACAATTGCATATGCTTCCTAACTGGACAGGTTTTTTTTATTGGTTTTACTGCTTGGAACATCAAATCAACACATAGTAACAGTGATTTTATGAAATAATCGTTCCACACTGATAATACCCCAATAAACCCTCCCTCGAATGACCAACCTATAGCCTCCAGCAAGAAAAAAAAAAAAGACAAAAAAATAAAGACCGAAAGAAAGAAAGAAAGAAAAGGAAAAACACAATAAATAAATAAAATTAAAATAAAATAAATAAATCCTCAGAGGGTGCTCAGCTTAATTGTCTTGAGAATTAGCTAATAAATAGTCTAAAAAGGGGCGCCACAGTTTATCAAAGGTCCTTATAGATCCAGCCTGTGACAGTCTGATTTTCTCCAATTTAATGCAAGTAAAGACTTCTTTCAGCCATGTATCAAAAGAAGGTGGTGAAGCATGTTTCCACTTCAAAAGTATGAGATGTCTTGCTAATACAGTAGTAAAGGCTTGAGCCTTTTGAATCGTTACTGAAAGGTTACCATCAACAGTCATCCCGAAAATGACCAGAAGTGGATTTATGTCAAGATCTATGGCAAAGGCTTCCTTCAGAATTTTGAATATCTTAGTCCAGTAATCATATAGTTTAGGGCATCCCCAAAACATATGAATGAGATCTGCTGGTGATTGCTTGCACCTATTACATGCATCGCTGACAGAGGGGTATATTTTGGCAAGTTTAGCATTAGTATAGTAGACCCTATGCAGAATCTTACACTGTATCAGGCCGTGTCTTGCACTTATAGATGATGTGTGTGTAAGAGCAAGAATACGCTCCCAATGCTCAGATTTCAAATCCCAGGTCTCCCTCCCACGCCGCTCTGGCCCTACCTGTAGAGACTGGATTATTATTGTGAATCAAATTATAAATGACAGAAATACAGTGTTTTGAATGTGGATCAAGCTTTAAAAAGTCATCTAATGGTGATTCAGGGGGGCGATTCGGAAAGTGAGGGAATAGTTTTTGCACAAAGTGCCTGACTTGAAAGAAACGAAATAAGTGGGAGTTAGGCAAGTCAAATCTTTTGGAAAGGTTATTAAAGGAGGAGAAAACTCCCCCCTCATAGAGATCATCAATGGTCCTTATGCCTTTATCAAACCATATTCGAATCCCCTCATCCATATTAGATGGTGCAAAACTGTGGTTTTTAATTATCGGAGAGAGTGTAGAAAACCTATGTAACCCAGTCTGTTTTCTAAATTGAGTCCATATCTTAACTGAGTGAGATACTACTAAATTTGAACTAATGTTGGTAGGCAATGGTAGTTGTGAGCATATAACTGAGTGCAGAGAGAGGCGTGCTGAGGACTGTTCCAGGTAGGCCCAGCAAGGGGGTTCAGAATTCAGATTGTTCCTCCAATATACAATTTTCTGGATATTGCAGGCCCAGTAATAGTGCAAAAAATTTGGGAGTGCAAAGCCTCCCTTGTTTTTAGGGAGCTCCATATTTCCTAATTCGAGCTGTCCCATTTCCCCATAAAAAGGAAATTATTTGTTTGTCCAAATCCATAAAAAAAATTTTTTTTTTTAATCTTATACCCTGAAATTTTACCAATATGGTTTAAAATGTTAAGAATAACAGGAACAGAAGTCTCTGGATCAGAAATAAAGAGTAGAAGATCGTCTGCATATAGGGATAATTTATACTCTCTACCTAGCCGATTTATACCTTTAAAAGTTACATCCTCATGAAGCCAGATAGCTAAGGGCTCAATGGCAATGGCAAAAAGCAGAGGCGACAAAGGGCAGCCCTGCATAGTGCCCCTCTGAAGCAAAAAAGGTGGTGAGACCACACCATTAGTTAAAATAGATGCCTGTGGGGAGACATACAATAGTTTGATCCAGGAAATAAAGCGATCATCAAAACCAAAGCTTTCCATTATACGAAAAAGGTATCCCCACTCGACTCTATCAAACGCCTTTTCCGCATCTAGTGCCAGAACCACTTCTGGCACATCTGAACTAGGCGTATTGAGGATATTGAAAAGTTTCCTTGTATTAAAGAAAGATTGTCTTCCAATCATAAAACCTGTTTGGTCATCTGAAATTATTTGGGGCAAGACTTGTTGTAAACGCAACGCTAAAATCTTAGTTAAAATTTTATAGTCCACGTTCAAAAGTGAGATGGGTCTATAGCTGCTACACAATAGGGGGTCTTTGTCTTTTTTGGCAATCAAAGTGATTGACGCTAACGACAGGGTGGGAGGCAGGCAGCCTTTAGAAAAAGACTCGTTAAACATATTCTGTAATGCAGGTGCTAGGGATGTAGAAAATGCCTTAGAAAACTCTGTAGTAAACCCGTCAGGGCCTGGTGACTTGCCGTTCTGTAAAAGTTTGATAGCTTCCATCACCTCCTTAGCTGATATTGGGTCACCAAGGGTCTTAGCCATGTTACTATCAATGTTAGGAAAAAAGATCTTATCCAAGGGCCATTCCCCACAAACAGAACATGAGGAAAGTTCAGAAGTATAAAGGCCCGAGTAAAACTCTAGGAAAATGTTATTAATTTTATGTGGATCATGAACCACGTCTCCCTGTGGTGACCTTATTCCATTAATCAACCTTGATGCTGCTGATGCTCTGGCTTGATGAGCTAATAATTTACCTGCCTTATCACCTAGTTCAAAAAAACATTGCTTAGATTTGAGCAACTGCACTTCAGCCTTATTCGTGGTCAAAAGATCAAATTCTGTTTGTAAACGAAGGCGTTCTTTATACAGATCTTTATTTGGATCAATAGCATACTGATGATCTAAACTTTGTAGGTCCTTAAGGATTGTATCCTGAAGTTTAATTGACTTGATATTTTACTCTGATTAAGTGTCCCCTGCCGGGAAAAAATTTATAAAAAAAATACACACTGAAATTAAACAGTTTTCCTGTCCCTCCACAGGCAGCCAACCCAGGCTGTGTTCTGGCGGACTTTGTGCGCTGGTACTCACCTAGAGATTACGTGGAGGAGGAGGTGGTCGACGAGAGGGGTAACACAGTGGTGAAAGGCGAACTTAGTGCCAGGATGAAGATCCCAGGCAACATGTGGGTGGAGGCTTGGGAGACGGCCAGGGTTACACCTGCACGCCGCCAAAGAAGACTGTTTGATGACACTAAGGAGGCTGAAAAGGTAATTTTCATAAAAAGGCACTGGCTTAACTTTTTCTGGTTATTCCGTATGTTCAGTTAAAAGCCTTCCATGGGTGGGTATGACTTTAACTCCTGTAATTAAACCTAAAAAGAAAGCATGCCCTATATCAAGTATCTTGCTGAAATTCATGTTAGCCTATGCAGACATAACAGATGTAACTGACAGAGAGCAAACAGAAGGCAGATCAGTAGGGGAAACTAAACCCTGGTTTTTGACTCTTTTTAGGTTCTGCACTATTTGTCAATACAGAAACCTGCAGACCTGACCTGCCATCTCCTGCCCTGCATACTCCATGCTGCTATTCTGAAGTTGAAGGAGGAAGGTGAATCAAGATTGTTTTATTGAAAATGTGTCATGACAACCAGTAAAACAAGGGATGTCAGTACTAGCAAACCACCACTAGACCAACACATAATAATAAGAAAAAATGCAAGATGTTTTTATGGATGACTAAATTGAACTTTGAGCATGATTGACGCAATAGGTGGTCATAATGGCACATTTTCAATCTCAGTCAAATCAGAACCCAAAGGCATCATAGTATATACTCATGTGACTGTCCATCAGTTCCTTTCAATTTCACAGTTTTCATGTGTAGTTACCATGCTTACACAATTTCTTCACTATCAAAAATAATCAAGTGGAAATGTCAATATATCCAAGGTTGTAATGTAAACTGGACACGTTAGATGGTATTTCAGTGTGACTTTTTATTCAAACTATAAACAAATATAGGCTACATTTACATTTATTCATTTAGCTGAGGCTTTTATCCAGAGTATACGTCAGAGGTCGCACACCTCTGGAGCGACTAGGAGTTAAGTGTCTCGCTCAGGAATATGTTTGGGAATGTGTAACAGTGGGAATTGAACCTGGGTCTGTCACACCAAAGGAATGTCTTATCCACTGTTCCCTTGCCAACACCTAAAAGATTTTCATTTATTTGCACAGTTAAAATTACAAAGAAATAACAGGAAAAAAAACAACAAACAATGTAACGTGCAGGGAGAGGCAGAAAACCCAAATGGGCTTATTTAATGCCTCCACCTATAGTTATATCAATTAATTGGAATAATTTAGAGACTGAGATCATGCATCATTACAACTGTTGCTATGCAAAATACCTGTCTACCTGAACTTTACCTTAAATTCCTTCAAGAGAGGTTCCTGATACAGAGATGCAGCTCCTGCTTCGGAGACCTTCACTGCCTCTCCCTCTTAAGATAACAATGTTAGTTAAAGTATGTTTTTCAGCACCTGCAGGGCAAGATTGCCTTGTGTTAATGTGGGTGAATATACACTGCTCAGAAAAATGAAGGGAACACTTGTAATCCGGAGGGCTGGATTCAAAATCACAGAGAAAAAGTAAAGAAATGTAACTGAGGCTCATCCAACCTGCATTACTTGATATTTTTATATTATATTATAATATTATATTACATCACAGCAACTCAAAATGTGTATATGGCCCCTGTCGGGTCGGAAATAAGGACCGGCCGGGCCAATGAAAGACCTGGTCCCTACCCTAACCAACGTAATAAACTCAATAAAATTACTCTATTAGATTTCTTCTTTAATCAAAAACTGCGTAGTCAAAAACTTCACTGGAGATGGTCAAGAGTCGGTGCAAAAGAGTTTATTCCAATAAAGAACACATAAACCCGAGCAACATCCCTGCAGGTCTCAGGATGGAACTGAGTTGGTGGTCAGCGAACATCGCCTTATATTCACCTTAAGCTCCACCTTGTCTCCTCCCTTCAGGTGGGCGTTACACCTTAACTCCTCCTTATCTCCTCCTTCCAGGTGGGCGTTACACCTTAACTCCACCTATAGTGTTTGCTGACCACTCCTCCCCTTTGGTGAATTTCTTATCCTCTACTGCCATCTAATGGGCTTTTTCTCGTACTGTTTTACCAAATTAACCCTTTCATTAATGTTACAATTTCCACTTTTTAGCTATTATTACATGTAATTATTGTTACCATTTATCTCTCTTTATATTTTTTACATTACTGGATTAGAAATTCACCAATATGTTTCAACTTCAGTCCCACCGTATTTTTTTTAAAGTTATACAGGCATAGTTTGACACCATTAAAACTTAAACACTTACAATTGTATTTTTTTTAAAAGAATTAATAAGGAATAACACATTTGATACATGCATAACATGATTCAATGAACAAGTACATGATTCAACAATGCCAACCATGAGGGTGCTGTGTCTCATACAAGTTTAGTTTCGGCAGTGCAAAGCTTGGTTTCATGCAGTACCTGGCCGTACCTTGCAGTACCAGGCGCCACAAATCACAATGTGTCATGATCTCATTCTTGGCCTCAGTTCGCCATGATCTCAGGCCTGGCGTACGTGACTTACAGCAGGTGCCTTGCTTCCATTGTGTAGGTTACGGTTGGCTAGGTTTTTGCCTGCGCGGCCTGAACAGCTGTTCTGCTCATGTTGGCACATTGAAAAGGCACACGTTCATAAATACACAGAGTATAGGAATAAAATATGATAAACACACAGGGTATAAGAATAAAATATGAGTTGGTACACACTCATTAAACACTCAGTAGTTAAACTTTACACTAAAAGAATAACAGCAGCGGTCAACACCTTTACCGTGTGAGAGCACAGTCATTCTTCCAGTGGCTACACTACAAACACTTCTAAGTAGTTATAACATATTGTAAACCAACAAAGTGTATAAATGTAGAAAAAGAACCTAACAAACAATCTAGGAATTAGGAATTATTCAACACCCCCACATTCCAAGATGCACTCCCAACATCATCTGGACATGTTCGTGAGTGGCGGATGGTGTCCTGGAGAGTCTGGTAAATCCACTGAAACGGCCCAGTGCAAGCTGACAGGCAGGTTAACGACTTTATCCTGTCAGTATCTCTCTGTGTTGCAGTATGAGAGTCCTACCTGAAGAGAGGCTGTGAAGTCTTCATGTTACATGATACGAGAACCACATACAACATAATTTATCAAATTGGGTCAGACTTGATGAATTTAGCGCGAGGATACACGTGACAATGTCTGGTTTTCAAAATAAGGTGTCTTTACAGTATGGAAAAAATATTAATTGGATTATATTCACAGAAAGTATACAACATATTACATGTGTAAGTTAAAAGTAACTAAACAACATCAATAAACTGTTAGGGAAATAAATTTATTCTATTTTCTATTCTTTAATTTGGGGTTGCTGGACAAAAATTAAATAAATTTGTTGCCTTTTGTTGCTGTTTCATCACCATTTATAGCTATATGGTATTATGATCAAATAGTTTACTAGAGCACAACATTGTTTGTTTTCATAGATAATCTCTTAATTTTGGCGCTGACGTCAGACCTGCCAATTCTGGTGTTTATTTATTTATTTTTTTACATTCATTTGTCCGAAGCGACTTACAATTGCCATACATGCCTCTGGAGCAACTATCTTGCTCAGGGACACAATGGTGGATGGGTGGGGATTGAACCCGGGTCTCTTACACCAAAGGCATATGTCTTATCCATTGCGCCATCATCACCCCAGTTCTTTGGTAAATGCCAATCGAGCTGCACGGTGCTGGGCTGTGAGCACAGGTCCTAATAGGGGACATTGGGCCCATCACGCCACCCTCCTTTAAAACCAGAATAACAACTTAAATATGACTTATTGGTACAGTCAGGGCCTGTTGCATGTTAAAGGTTTAGGGGTTAGAGGTGTGCCTCTCACACTTTTGTTGTCTTCGCTCTTTATTATTTATTTCACAGTTTCTTTGGCATCTATCTTCTCCTGCACAGTTTGTTGTTGTAATGGTTGATTGTTTTTTTTTGTTTGTTTTTTTTAATACCATTTTCTGTATTGATTTTGCACAGGGAAAACATATACGGTTACAATAATGTGAAGTCATAATTGTTCTCATATTATATCTGACAAACTCCAAAGTAAACTGTTCTCTTCCCCCATAAATGCTGGACCCTCCTAACGAGGGATGAATCCCGCCCAAAAATGCTCACTCACACATTCAGACACATGGAGGGAGGGGATAAGGAAAGAGAGAGAGCGGAAGCAGGTAAATAAATAAATAAAAATAAATAAATAAGTAAACAAAAGCAAAGCAAAAAAAAAATTTAAATAAAAGGGGGGGGGGTGTAAGCTCAGTCGTTTGTTTCTTTGGTGATAGCCAACGGATCAATATATTCTAAAAGGGTTGCTGTAGGTTTCCACTGAATGAAGCCTTAGCTTGACACTCCCATCCACTCCCTTCATCCAAATCCACATCAATAAATCCACAGGACCACTTGTAACAATGTATCCATTTACTCGGTTAGCAGCAAAACATGAGCACAGGGAAATTACAGAAAATGAAAATGATTTATTAACGACAAAAAAGGGGAGAGGGAGAGAGAAAGAAAGGTCAAAAACTGTGTGGCTCCACACTCTGCTTGCCTGACTGTCTACTAAGGTAACTTCACAAAATCTCGTGAGATTATTCCCCCACAATTAAAGGTGCATGTGGTTAAAGGTAAAAGGCGATAACAGTCTATTCCTCAAATATTACCAACTATCCACACACACACAATTTAGCTAAGCATACAATTACTGTAAATATTAACTGCATCAACCTGAAAATACTGTAAATATTCCCTTCAATTCCCTCTACATAAATGAATCATGTAAATTACTATTTAACACATAAATTAAAATTATTTATCAGTTAACTGCATTTAGGCTCCATGTTTTGTGAAATGCCTTAAGGGAGCCCTTTAGCGAGAATCATATTCTCTCAAGCTTGATGCACTGCAGTATCTCATGAATCCATCAATTAAGGGTGGGTGGGAAGAATGCGTCCATTTAAGGAGCATGAGCCTCCTTGCCAGCAAGGAGGTAAATGCGACAATTTGCTTTGCAGCTCTGGAAATTGTGGAGGTTGAGTGAATTCCAAAGAGGGCGGTGAGGGGATCTGGGTCCAGGCCTACTACCAGGACCCTGCTGAGTATTCAATTCAATTCAATTTTATTTATATAGCGCCAAATCACAACAACAGTTATCTCACAGCGCTTTTCATAAAAGAGCAGGTCTAGACCGTACTCTATGATGTTATTTACAGAAGCCCAACAATTCCCACCAAGAGTAAGCACTAGGTGACAGAGGCAAGGAAAAACTTCCTTTTAAGAGGCAGAAACCTCAAGCAGAACCATGGCTCAGGGTGGGCGGCCATCTGCCTCGACAGGTTGGGGGTGAAGGTGAGAGAGAGAGAGAGAGCAGGAGAGGAACAGAGAGAGAGAACAGGAGAGGAAGAGAGAGAGAGAGCAGGAGAGGAACAGAGAGAGAGAGAGAGGAACAGAGGGAAAAAGAGAGGGATGGAAGAAGAGAGAGTGGAGGGAGGCAGCCTACACAATATACACACACAGAGGTACAGACAGTAAAGGTGATGTTGCCATAAACTAAATGAAAAATGGCATAGATGTGTATAGTAATGTTAATTATAACAATCGTAATGTTAATGATTATTATAACAATAGGACTAGTAACAATGGTTGTTGTAGCAGAGGGTGTCGAGCAGGAACACAGGGACAGCAGGTGACCCGCAGCCACAGATCCAGACTCCACAGCTCCAGAGCCAGAAACACCTGCAGGAAGTGACAGGAGGAGAGAGGAGAGGGACAAGAAAGCACAAGACTACCGAAAAGGGAAGAAGTTGAGTTAGTAACATGCAATAATGGGATGAGGTTGCATACAGAGGGAGAGAAAGTAGAGGAGAGAGGAGCTCAGTGTATCATGAGAAATCCCCCGGCAGTCTAGGCGTATAGCAGCATAACTAAGGGATGGTTCAGGACCCACCTGAGCCAGCCCTAACTATAAGCTTTATCAAAGAGGAAAGTCTTAAGCCTACTCTTAAATGTGGAGATGGTGTCTGCCTCCTGAACCCAAACTGGAACCTGGTTCCACAGGAGAGGAGCTTGATAGCTGAACGCTCTGGCTCCTATATAAGATAAGAATTCAGAGTACGGGCCTGGTGTTCGGTACACTATAATGAAAAGAATTGGTTGCAATGATTTCCAACTTGGGTGTGAAAGACTAAGAACAAGGCTTTCAAATGAGTTATAGTTTAGTTTAGGTTTAGAGCTGATTAGTAGGCTAGAGTCGAAGATAGCTGCAACTCCACCTCCTCGGCCTGTGCCTCGAGGAATGTGAGTATTAATATGACTGGGAGGGGTGGATTCATTTAGGCTAACATATTCTCCATCACCCAGCCAGGTTTCAGTAAGACAAAATAAATCAATATCATAATCTGATATTAGTTCATTTACTAGTACACCTTTAGAAGAGAGAGATCTGATGTTTAAGAGTCCACATTTAATTTTCCTATTAGTTTGCACTAATTTTTATGAGTTTTTCATGCAACATTCCTCTTCTGTTTACCTCGGGGGGCAGATACCGTCACTATAGGATTTTCACTAAGTAACTCCTGAAATGGAGGAGCAGAGAAGTGTGTTAGACTCTGCCTCCTGGTCTCAACTCTGGGTTGTCATGGATTTGGTCCACTAATAAACTTGGCCAGATTTCTAGAAATGAGAGCTGCTCCTTCCCAAGTGGGATGGATGCCGTCTCTCCGGATCAGACCAGGTCTTCCCCAGAAAGTCTGCCAATGATCTACAAAGCCCACATCGTTGGCTGGACACCACCTCAACAACTAGCGGCAGAATGACGACATGCGGCTATACATGTCATCACTGGTCAGATTTGGCAGGGGTCCAGAGAAAACTACGGTGTCCGACATTGTTTTTGCATATGTACACACCGACTCAACATTAATCTTAGTGACCTCCGATTGGCCGGGAGTCATTACCGCCGACGTGAATAACAGTCTTACTGTATTTACGTTTATCATTAGCCAGCAGTTTCAAATAAGACTCAATGTCGCCCGCTCTGGCCCCAGGGATGCACTTAACTATGGCTGCTGGCTTCGCTAACTTCACGTTTCCCAAAATGGAGCTGCCAATGATCAGAGTGGGTTTCTCAGTGGGTGTGTCGCTGAGTGGGGAAAATCTGTTAGAAACGTGAACAGGTTGGTGATGACCTGTGGGCTTTGAATGCTTACGACTATTACTCCTTCGGACAGTCACGCAGCCACCCCTTTCTGGCAGCACAGGAGATGCCGGGGGACGGCTACCACAGGCTAACTCAGGCTGTTCCGCACCGACAACTGGGGACTCGCTAGCAGTACACTACAGTAGCTAAAGACTGATCTACCAAGGTGTGGAGCCGGACTTCTAAATCACTGAGCCTCACCTCCATGTCTAAAAATAAACTACACTTATTACACGTACCATTACTGCTAAAGGAGGCAGAGGAGTAACTGAACATCTGACACACTGAGCAGGAGAAAGTAGGAGAGAGAGAAGGAGAAGCCATCACTAGCTGCTAAGCTAAAGTCGCTAACGGCTAAGCTAAAGTACTGTAGCGTCAGCTACCAAAACTTTTGAACCACTATGAGATTGAACAGCCGTCACTAAAAGATGGAAAGAACTGTGAGTGCTTAGGCAAAATTACTGTAAGAATAAGTGTTTAGCGGACAGTTGGCCGCTGTAATCTAACAAATGTAACTGGTATTTAGCGAGAGCAGCACAACATGGTACCAACTCACAAGCACCGGAAACGGAAATGAGTCGACACGTACGTCAGTAACGTCCCAACGTTGGAGCTCAGTCTCCAACTTCTCCAAAATCATGTGCAGACAATGGTCAAATATTGTGGACCAAAATATACAGTACGTAATTGTAGACATGACCAGAACATGTGTATGTAGTCAGCTGGTGGCAGTCTACATCTGGTACATGAATCTCTCCTGTCTGGAAAAATCTTAGCAAGCTTTGCATTAGTGAAGTGGACCCTATGCAATAACCTTCTATATAACATTGTAGAAGGTTGTGCCTGGCGCAAATCGATGAAGTGTGTGCGAGGTCTAGTATGTTTATCCATTGCTCGTCTGACTTAGTAATCCTGAAATCCTGGTGCCAGACGGCCCTCAGAGAGTCCAAGCATACTGGGTTAATTTTAAAGAGGTGGTATCATGCTCATTTTCAGGTTCAGAATCTTATTTAGTGGCTGTACCAGAACAGGTTTATAGGGAGAGGAGAGGTGTATGCTGCAGCTCAGTGTTTTTCCACCAGTGTTTTCGAAGGCGTGTCGGACTAGCCGCTTGGCGAACGTTATATGACGCGCATTTTGCTTTCATCCCTGTGATGTAAGCAAATACAGGCAGTTCAAAGCAGTGTTTTCTGCGGGAGATGGGAACTCCCTTTGGGGTGGACTTAGGGCTTTTTCACTTTGCAAACCTATTAGATACACAAAAAAGATATGTAACTCAATAAAAGGTAAGAATAGGTGGTTACGAAAGACAGGCGCTAGACCAAACTGTTTCCTGATTTGCAGAGGAAGAGGAAGAAGTGCTGGTTACAATTGGATTGTGGGCAACTACCTTGACTGAGAGAGGTAACTGGGAGCAAACTACCGACCAAAGTAAAATGCAAGAAGAGGCTGTTTCCATCAAAACCCACTGGGGTTGTTCAGCTGGTGCCAATTTAGTGTTCAAAAAAATAAGTTTGTTGATATTCCAGGCCCAGTAGTACCAGCAAAGATTTGGCCAAGTCAACAGTCTAGTAATGGCTGAAAATTTCAAACAAAAAGCGACTCAGTAGTCGCTTTGGTGATGAGGATCACTAAATACTGTATCTGAAACTGTCCAAGACCTTCTTAAAGGAGAAGAGGGACTGAGGTATTCGCTTTTCCCAATGTTAACCTCTTTTAATACTTTTCCCCTCATTCTGGAAGACAGAGGTGCAATATTGTGCAAGCCAAGAGATGTAGTTCAGAGCAGTTTCCGCCAAACTAAATCTTACTGTATGGTTTTACAACAAACTGTGTTTCTTGACAAAATTTCCTTTTAAATTGACGGACTTCATATGTTTAATTGAGGGCACAAATTCAAACGGGATAAAAATGTGTCTCTCACCATTGAATACTTTGCATATTTTTTCCTAAATAAAGTCCCATGGGGTGAAAACAGAATGCTTATTGTGGGCAAGTACTCTGTACGTTTAATAGGGCTATTTAGTCCCTTTACATTCCAATTATGTTGTTGGTTGACAGCCTACTCACACTCTAGGGTGTCCCTGAATCAGCCATGATTGTCTAAATAAATATAATTAAGTGGGCATACCATTAATAACTGTCACTCTTACTAATACAACAAAAGCAAAAAAGAAAATACAAGTGGATGGAGTAAAAAAAGAAAGAAACTATAATAATATTTGTGAGCAGGCCTTCAAAATAAATAACAAACGTCCTTAGCCCATAAGGACGTGTTTGGGCGCAGATAAATTATTTTAAGGTAGGGAAAAAATACAGTGTGTGGCAAAGTATGGGAAGTAAATTATATAGCGCATGTTTTGTTCAATATTTTAGGGTGGGATATAACACATGGATGCTACATGGAGAACATTCCACAATCTCCATACTTTATTCCATCACTTGCTAACTAGAATCTTTTTTCTTTCTCTTTCTCTCCTCTGTCTCCTCTTGATCTCTTCCTTAACAGAGTCAGATGAAGACATTCCGTCAGTCAAAAAGACCATTCAGCAAGCTACATGTCAAGCTAGCAAGCTGCTGCACCCCCCCAACCATGACTACAAGAAGTTAGAGGTCAGTGACAGGCACAACTGGAAATGAACTTCACAGACTGCTAATTCTTACTAATATGAGACGTGTCCCTCACTTTGTGTTTATTCATACCATTGTACTTTTTGTGTTTGCACAAATGCTCTGACATTTTATGCACTGGCAAAGTTGAAACGGCAACTACTGCCGGATGAGAAAGGAAATGTGGAAGTACCTCAAAGTGCAATGCCCCTGACATCTGCTAGATGCTGGTTTCAACAAATCCTGGCTCCAACTAACTCCCATTCAAGTGTCAGATTCTCTTTAAATATACTAAGCCATTATTTATTTACCATCGGGTCATTATGTTCTTATTTGCTAAATTGAAGTCCTTCACTAAGTGCATGGTGGTATAATGGAAATTATTACTGTGTTAATAAGATTTCAAGGATTATAAAGGCTTATAGAATCAATGGGCATTGATTGGTTGCCTGCTGCTTCCTCTGGTTTCTTGACTCACAGTAACTCAGACCTTTGGAGCTTCTGTTTATAGAATAAACCATTTTTTGGGGGAGGGGATGTATGTGTTACTAACAAGACCCTCAAAGGATGCTCATTACTTGTCCTGTTAGCAGAATGTAGCAAATGTAGCTAGCCTTAGCCTTCAGTCTGCATTGCATTAGCACTTATGCATGGCCCACTAGCCAATCTATTAGCTAGAAGATTGGTTTTGTCACAGATCTGTGGATTTAGTATATTTCTACAAACAATTTCAAGGGCATTGGTATAACAAAACACAAATTTTCTTACATTTAGCAAATAGCATAAGTTACTTGGCAGTGCTGTTTTGTTTTTGCTGCATTTTTGTGTCTGAAAAGTGTTGATTTAGTAGCTCATTCCATAAGGTGACCGTGTGTACAAAAATAGAATAACTTAAAGTGGTCTATGGTAAAGTTTATGCTATTTATACAACGTTGAGGTACTGTAACTGTAATGTTATATCTGCTATACACTGTATGAAGTTACAGTGTAATGTAATCCAAACAAAAAGGCAACAAAAGTACAGCAATGTTTGCATGTAAATCCAACAACTCTTTCATAATACACATCTTTTGTTTTATTAGTTGATCAAGCCAAGTTGAGACATTGATGTCTTTATATAACACGGGACAGTTGAACACTGGTGTGTCCAGCCAACAGTTTGTAGAGCAGACCAGGTATCTTAAGAATCAGAAGGAGCTTTATTGTAGGTAGTGTTTTACACATACAACGAATTTGCTTTGGTGATAAGGTGCTACACGTAGACAAACATATAGTTGACATAAATAAATGTAGAAATATATAAATATGGAATAAACAAATGCAAGTGAAATTTGTGTTGTCCAGACGCATTGCAACGGAAGAGAATATTGTGTACATATAATGTAAATTAACAACAGAAAAATATAAAACAACAACAATTCACAACAAATATGTGCATTGTCCAGATTTGTGACCTGTACAGGAAAAACACAGGTTTGGTTATGTGGATAAGGACCCCTGCACAGTATCAAACAGACATGCTAGACTTAAAACTGTTTATTCTGGGACCATCCGACCACTCTGGCCGTAAAGGTATCACTAAGGACACGCCACAGGAAGACCAAAAGGTCAAGTAACCATGGTAACCGACCACACCCTGCAGGTTACCTTAAACATCAAAGTAAAATACAACTTTCTTTCAGTCCTGATTCTCCACCCCACGAAATGGTCATAAAACATACTCTGACTGCATCTATCCCCACACACACACAAAGACAGCCTCTCCCTATTCACACTGATGTGTAGAACTGATAACAGTGCCAGACACCAGAGAAAGCACAGCCTCAAATTCCTTTTTATGGACAAAGAATGTCTTTTCCTTATAAAGTAGTTTTGTCACTCTTTTTAGTTAAATGACAGTAACTTTAACTTAACTTAAGTAACTTTAACAGTTGAGGGGCCGTCTGGGCACCATACCATCAGAGGAAACCAACAAAGCAGTAAGGCAAAACCAAACTCTGCATTTTGTGGGGGATTGAAAATCTGCTGGCCGGATTGTGCTCGGAGTAAACTGCTTTTTACTTTAGTATTTGGGATTTCAACATTGATTTATCTTCACTGGAGGTTCTCAGCAGCTAGGTTCCGTGCACATCCGGTTCCAGTGTTGTTAGCGTTGTTAGCTCTGTCGGACTATGACTTCATATTTATACAAAAACCGGACAAAACTGGACATTGCTGGGGAAAAAAGAAAGCCAGTCAATTCGGGTGTGACGTCATTCCCAGCTCCGACCTCCGACTTGGGAGGTAAATGGAACACAGCACTATTCTCTGCGGAGCGAAGAGCTGCTTCTGGGACACGCTGCAGCCGCAGCTGGTGGACTCACGAGCATTGACTATAATATGATCTCCGGCAACGGCGCAGCCGTAACGGAAGGTAAAAGTAAACATTACTGCAGTCCAAGTGGTGGCAGGGACCTGGCGATTTTTAACGGTAGAAATGCGGCAGCGGATGCTGTAACGTTATATGGATTGGATATGCCCAACACCTGCAGTTTGTGTTCATATCTTTCTTTTTCTTAAAGTGAAAGGTGATCCAAATAAAATTTGACTGCTTTTGTGGCGTCTCTACAGGGGAGTCGTGGTGTTGGTCCGTTGTTTTGCCCTCCAGGTCACCGCGCATGTCACATGACTTAACTTATCAACGTAACTTGCGTCCATTCGTTATCTTACTCCCTTAGTCATATCCTTTCCACAATAGCCAAACTGAAGTCACATTGAAGCCTATTAATTAGGGCCCGAGCACGACCGTGTGAGGTCCCTATTGAATTTGCTAAGATTATATTTAGGGCCCGAGCACGACCGTGCGAGGTCCCTATTGAATTTGCTCGGATTATATATATATATATATTTTTCTGCAAAGTAGGCTCAACTGACATGGCCTAAACATTCTCGAAAACTAACCAAAATTTGCAAACATGTCAGAACCGGTGAAAAATTTCGTATTCTACAAGTTAAGCACAGAACGAAGCAGCCCCCGCCGCACGTTTCACCTACGTGCACGAATTTTCTGTGGTACGTGTATCTTGTCCAGGCGCACAAAAAAGTCTCTTGGAGCCATAGCCTAAACCCAACAGGAAGTCGGCCATTTTGAATTTTACGTCAAATTTTGGATGATTTACACACTTCGTACTTTAACGAACTCCTCCTAGGGATTTAGTCCGACCGACCTCAAATTTCCGCTGTGCCTTCTAAAGGCATTGAAGATGAAAAGTTGTGCTATTTGCGAGTTTTCGTCAATGGGCGTGTCCGTGGCGTGGCGTCAAAGATCAACTCTTCGCCATGACACAGGAAGTTGTTGTAACTTTAGTGTACATGCTCACATCTGAACCAAACTTTACGTGCTTGATAACTCTCCCACCCCGCTATGGAGGACCGATCCTGACACAGTCAGAAATAAATACAGAAATGAATAAGTGCTCAATAAATAAATAAGCATCCAATTAAATACACAAAAAAATAAAGTAAATTAAAGCTGCAAGCAGCGTTGGGCGGGCCCTCGCACTTGTAGCGCGTCCGAGCGTGACTCGGCCGAGTTGCATATTCTGGAGCTTAGTGCGTATTTAACCTCACTTTGTATTCACTTTAGATGTAATGAATCTTCACTTAATCACAGGAACTGTGCATGTGTACTATTTAGCTCCAGGTCACTGGACAGGGGATTCACCCTGTGATTTGAGACTGACTGTGTGATTAAACTAACTGATTTAAAATAATTAAGCAATTATTAACTAATTGATCACTAGTTACAATTGCGTAATTATTAAGCTATACCCAAGGAGTCCTAAAAGGCTTGGGCGGACAAATTTTAGGTGGCGCCACAAACAAGTGCTTATGATATAATATTTAAAATATTATTCATAATTTCCTTAACAAAGAGTAGGTTCATACATTCTACATGTGCAGCATATGAAATTAAGTAAAATTTAGACGTGTAGAGAGACATTTGTATTATTTGAAAGGGGGGAGTGTCAGTGGGGGGCCCGGGCCTTGTTAATGAGGCTAGCTGCAGACGGGAAGAAGCTGCTTTTGTGGCGAGAGGTTTTGGTCCTGATGGGCCGCAGCCTCCTGCCAGAGGGGAGAGTCTGAAACAGTTTGTGTCCAGGGTGTCGGCTGCAATCTTTTACTGCTCACCTCAGAGTTCTGGAAGCGTACAGGTTCTGAAGAGATGGAAGGTTGCAGCCAATCACCTTCTCTGCAGAGCAAATGATGTGCTGCCCTTGTCCCTGGCAGTGGCAGCAGCGTACCAGATGGTGATGGAGGAGGAGAGGATGGACTCAATGATGACGGTGTACAGTCCCTGACAAAGTCTTGTCGCTTATCTATTTTGTAGAAACACCTGCTATTAACCTGAGTTTTAATTAATCAATTGGTGTTAGAAATAGCTCATATGAAAAGCTAAAACCCTCCCAAATGATGTTTAATGCACTGAAATAAATTAGTTTCACTGAAAAAAGATTTATCATTTAAACAAGACAGAAAGGTCAAATTTTGGCAAGACAAAAGTTTTGTCGCCTATACAGAAATTTAACAAATTTAATGCAAATACAAAAATATGTCAGCAAATTAAGTAGTGGTGCTGTGAGATCCAAATTTAATATCTTGTATGACTTCCATGAGCTTGAAGGACTGCATCCATGCGGTTTGGCAAGGATGCATACAATTTATTGATGAAGTCATCAGGAATAGCAAAGAAAGCAGTCTTGCATGCCTCCCAGAGTTCATCAATAGTCTTTGGTTTCGTCTTCCATGCTTCCTCTTTCATCCTACCCCACATATGCTCAATGATGTTCATGTCTGGTGACTGGGCTGGCCAATCCTGGAGCATCTTGATCTTCTTCGCCTTGAGGAACTTTGATGTGGAGATGGAAGTATGCAATGGAGCACCATCCTGCTGCAGAATTTGGCCTTTTTTATGGTTGGGAATATAAGAGGTAGCTAAGATTTCTTGGTATTTTAGACTATTGATGTTGCCTTCCACCCTGCAGATCTCTCGCACACCCCCATACTGGATGTAACCCCAGACCATGATTTTTCCACCACCAAACTTCACTGTTTTCTGGGTGAATCACGGATCCATGCGGGCTCCAGTAGGTCTCCTGCAATATTTGCAGCGACTGTGGTGTAATTCAACAGAAGATTCATCTGAAAAATCCACCTTCTTCCACTTTTCCAGCATCCATCCTTTTAGCAGGCTGTGGCCCTTGGCAAATGCCACACGGTTTTTCATTTGTCTTTTGTTTAGTGCTGGCTTCTGGGCACTGATTCGACCATGGAGGCCATTTCGAGACAGAATCCGACACTGTTCTGGTTGACACAGGGACTTCAGGTGACCAGGTCTCGTGGAGCTCTGCTGCAGTGGAAAATGGGCTGCAACAAACGGTCCTCTCGAGCAGTTGTCTTGCGGGGCCTGCCTGACCTGGGCTTGTCAAAAATGTCTCCAGTGTCTTCAGATGTTTTTTTTATCCTCTGTACTTGAAGCTGAGACACATTGAAGGTGTCTGCCACATCAGCAGTGGATCTGGTCTTCAGCCTCTTGATAATCAAAACTTTAGTGTCAGGGTGAATCTTAGGCATGTTTGCAGAGGTCTAGTTGCTGTTGACGTGAAGGTCGAGTGTACTGGGGTTGTTTTTATACACACCTGAGACCTAATTGATCCATTATTAGTCACAGGTGAAGCTCATATGACAAGGCAACAACACTTATGTCTTTGCAAAAATTGACTCAATGGGCTTTACCAAGCTGTGAATATTAGAATACTTTTTGATGGTTTCGTTTTGCACTGAAACACAAAAGCTGTTGGGATTAAAATGAGCCATTTCTTGTAAAAAAAAAAATCTTGATTAGAAATATATTTCAGCGGCACTTAAGGTCAATTTGTACACAAGCGACAAGACTTTTGTCAGGGACTGTAGAAGTGCACCATCATTGTCTTTGGCAGGCTGAACTTCTTCAGCTGCTGCAGGAAGTACATCCTCTGGTGGGCCTTCCTGGTGAGGGAGGTGAAGTCCCACTTGAGGTCCTGGGAGATGATGGTGAATGGGAGAGGGTGGGGCTGGGCTCTTTCTGAAGTCCACGACCATCACCACTGTCCTGGCTGCACTAGGTCACCAGATGATCAGTCTCCCACCTGTAGGCCGACTCATCCCGCCCAATGAGGGTGGTGTCATTTTGTTGTAAAGATGAGATCTAATGAAACACTCTGTCCTGTGACTGATCTGTCCAGAGTTTTGTCCAGAGAGCATTGGTAACAAAAGCCAACCAGTAATGGCTAGTCTGTCACGGCTAGTTACACGTCATCAAATTTCTGCATTTAAAACTAGGCTTAAATGGGCAGTACATGTGCACAGCAATGTGCAGGACATCGTGACAAAACAACTTCCCTCATTCATGAATCTTGTTTCTCTTAAATGTGACTGATTTAAGAGAAAAATAAGACCTTGCATATGATTCATTAACACAAAATTGGGGACATAAAAACGGCATACTTACTAATCACTTTTTAGTTTTTCACAAGTTTTTACCCATTACATTTTGATTCTCTGAAATTGTGGATATAAAAAGAGCTGTCCACCCTCAAATTAAAAACAAATCCAACATGCTCAAGTACAGAGAACAAAAACTAAAATAATCCTGATATGTACGGACTGCACTATACATGTTAATGTGATGGAGTTAAAGCATACTTCATGTGAAGTTCTTTCAGCTCCTGTTCTGACAGCATGTATGTCTGACCTTTCTCAATCTGTAGGATTTTATTCACCAGTTGATAGCCATGGAGACAGTCATCACCCGAGCTCGCTCGCTAAAGGCCAAGTTTGCCATTTGTGAGGGTGAGAAAGGAGAGGACACAGAAGAGCTAAAGAAGTAAGTTACACTCATTTGAGCACCAATTCAATGTGTGTGTGTGCAAAAAATTTAAATTAAAATAAATAAAACAGTAAGCGTCTGTGTGTCTGTTTTAAAAAATAAATATTCAGCCAGGATTGGCTCCAGCCCCCTGCGACCCTGTACGCAGGATAAGCGGTTGACGATGGATGGTTAGACAATTTGGCTTGTGTGAAAATGATGGATGTTACTAATCAGCTGAGCCGCAAAGCTTTGACTGCTTTTTTTAAATGTGAAGATGAAACCATATTATCATCTTGTTGCTGCCGTTTACGTTCACCCCAAACACAATTTAAAAAATGTACTGCAGAATATTCTGGGTGTATACATGTATGTAGGCTATATATTTATATAAATAACTATATTTTTTATACAGTGGGGAGCACAAGTATGATACACTGCTGATTTTGCAGGTTTTCCTACTTACAAAGCATGTAGAGGTCTAATTTTTATCATAGGTACACTTCAACTGAGAGACAGAATCTAAAACAAAAATCCAGAAAATCACATTGTATGATTTTTAAATAATTTGCATTTTATTGCATGTCATAAGTATTTGATACATCAGAAAAGCAGAACTTAATATTTGGTACAGAAACCTTTGTTTGCAGTTACAGAGATCATACGTTTCCTGTAGTTCTTGAGCAGATTTGCACACACTGCAGCGGGGATTTTGGCCCACTCCTCCATACAGACCTTCTCCAGATCCTTCAAGTTTTGGGGCTGTCGCTGAGCAATACAGACTTTCAGCTCCCTCCAAAGATTTTCTTTTTAGTTTAGGTCTGGAGACTGGCTAGGCCACTCCAGGACCTTGAGTGTAGTACTAGTGTTTTACTAATGGTTTTCTTTGAGACTGTGGTCCCAGCTCTCTTCAGGTCATTGACTAGGTCCTGCCGTGTAGTTCTGGGCTGATCCCTCATCTTCCTCATGATCATTGATGCACCATGAGGTGAGATCTTGCATGGAGCCCCAGACCGAGGTAGACTGACCGTCATCTTGAACTTCTTCCATTTTCTAATAATTGCGCCAACAATTGTTGCCTTCTCACCAAGCTGCTTGCCTATTGTCCTGTAGCCCATCCCAGCCTTGTGCAGGTCTACAATTTTATCCCTGATCGTTACACAGCTCTCTGGTCTTGGCCGTTGTGGAGAGGTTGGAGTCTGTTTGACTGAGTGTGTGGACAGGTGTCTTTTATACAGGTAACGAGTTCAAACAGGTGCAGTTAATACAGGTAATGAGTGGAGAACAGGAGGGCTTCTGAAAGAAGAACTAACAGGTCTGTGAGAGCCGGAATTCTTACTGGTTGGTAGGTGATCAAATACTTATGTCATGCAATAAAATGCAAAATAATTATTTAAAAATCAACATCATACAATGTGATTTTATGGAGTTTTGAATTTTTTTTTAGATTCTGTCTCTCACAGTTGAAGTGTACCTATGATAAAAATTACAGACCTCTACATGCTTTTTGTTATACAACGTATAATAATAAATATACTACCTTGTACCTTGATGCCGCTGATGCCAGTCAGCTAATGCAATCATGAGTTAAGTGCTTAACCAATGCTATGCTCTATATATGCACATCTCTTTCACTGACCTGATCTGCTAGGAGTAGCCCAGTATCCAGCTTCAATTGTCACCGTTACAGCAGTTGCACAGAGTCACTGGACATTTTTACTGACTGCTCCAGTGCCACTGGAATCATATTTGATGTCTTTCTCCAGGTTTGTGAGTTCCCTGCTGGAAGAACCAGAGGTGGTGGTGATCGGAGCTGGCCAGGGTCCAGCTGGCAGTATCATCCACAAGCTGTTTGTCAACGCTCAGAGGGTAAGCAGTCTCACTATCACAAGAGGTGGTTATCTCATTGTATGGTTATGGTAGACCAGTGTATCATACCGTGTCAAAAGACCTGGGGTCTCATTTATAAAACCGTGCGTACATTCCATACTAAAAGTGTATGTGCGCACAAAAAACGAAAATGGCATACGCTAAAAAAATTCAGATTTATAAAACTGTGCGCACACACACCTTCAGGTAACCTTCCCTTTATAAATCACACTCCTTCTGGAAATGTGCGCATGTGGACAAGCCTCATATCCAGCCCTCTATACTCCCACATTCAACCATAAATAGTCAACACAAAGCACTTCATGAATATTGATGCATATGAATGAGCCTGCTTACCAGAATCACAGCAACATAGAAGGATGGAAGAAAATTATCTTTCTGACACAGATATCAAGGTACTTGTAAGCACATATTGTTTGATGCAGGGGGTTCACAAACAAGAAACAAGAAAACAAGAAAATGCTTTGGAAGAATTCTGTTTTTCCGAATTGGGCTTTAGGCAGAAAGCTAGACATTATATATTGTTGATCATATCAAACACACACTTGTCAGGTAATTCCAGCTGCTAATAGCCGCCTCCCAGAAACCCAACAGTGGCTATAACCTTGGCTGTTTGTATTTGTACCAGGATCGTGCGGTTCTGTCAAGTTGGTCTGTCTAATGCTGGACCCAGTTCAGCAAACACATCCAAGAGCACAGCTCTAGGGAATCTAAATTGACTTATTAGCCAGTCATCATCATGGGTCAGGAAATCTTGATGGAATACAGAGTGGAATTTGATTTGATGAGATTTAAGTTGGCTTATATAGATATATATTTATAGTTTAAAGGTGTGTGCAATTCATCATCACACCAATGATTTGTCTCACATTTAATTTAATTTGATGTTAAACATTATCCATATCGAACTACGATGGTGTATCAGTTAAAACATTTTTTTGTGTGTTTTTTAAGCTGAGCTTTATTTTGTGATTTGGTGATTCCAGTGCCTGAAAAACTTGCTCAAGATGCATAGAAATGCGCACCTTTTGCCGCATATAATTTTTCTATAAATCTAGACTTTTGCAGTGAAGAATGTGTATACACATTTCACAGCCATTAAGGCAGTTTTTTTGTGCATAGCAACCTTTATAAATGAGGCCCCTGGTGTTGTATTTTAGAGTATGTTTTTCATATAGGCAGATTTCATTTCAAATTTGGAAATGTAAACAAAATTGGACAGTAGTGACACAAATAGGTTGCTAGGTCTGTTAACAGCTGCAGAGAATTGAGATTTGCTTTTGAATTTTAGGACTGAGACTTGCTCAGGTTTCATCTAGTTCACCAGAAGACTGTTAGTCTGGTGTTTTGGACCAAACTTGAAGTACAAATTAATTTCCCTTTTACATGAGGCTGGCATATCTATAATGATACACCTATCCGATGCACTGATCAGTACTGATAATTCTGAATGATGTCTCTACTTGAAGGAAGTGGTGTGTAGCTAGAGCCTTATGTAATCTTGCACATAGAAGAATCGTCCCAGCCAGTTCCACACAGTGAGATGTACTGATGTTTATCTATACGTTTCTACTGCCTGTATGATAAGTCATGAAGTTGTTACTGCTAAATTTAAACACAAATTGTAAAAAAAAAAAAAAAAAAAGATTATTTATTATAATAGCTATAATAGTACTATATCTTGCATATAGTGTGCTGATGTTGCAAACCCTCTGTGGGCTGTGGAGAATATATCCATGGAAAACATGAAATCTTCTCTTCCACTGTTGATTTTCTTTTTTAGCGACACCTCCTGTTAAAGGGGACCTATTATGCTTTCCCTCATTTTCTGTCATGTAAATGATGTTACAGTGTCAGATGTTCATTTTAAACATTTCAAATAATTAGGTAAATGGTAAAAGTAATCCCTGTGACGTCACATCGGCACAGATGTCCTTATACGGTCATCTGCTCATGTTCTGCTCCAGGCACATCTCGACCACGAAGTACAGGGTCTACTCGTCCACTCCATCAATCTTTCTCATTAACTATTTGACTTCCTGTGCTAGCAGTGTAAACATCAACGCTTAGCACCCCAGTGCCTGACCTCTGAGTCTGGGCAGAGTCAGCTTAGCTAACAGGGCCACTAGTTGCATGACAGAGTTAACTACCTAATGGCAGCGAACGTTACAGTTAGCTGCAGTTAGCAGTTACTTTAAAGCTATCTGTCCATCTAGACACTCCATAAAATATGACCCATTTTCACCAAAAGCTAGCACACCGAAAAGAGGATGAGGTGGTGCAGGCTTGCAAAATAGGTGTAAAATGAAAACCTGAACTGTAAAGTCGGATTTCCTGGAAAGTCGGAAGAATCTTACTAAACCTGACCTCAAATTCCAAGATGGTTCAACAGTAAAGTGAAAGCTGGTGTAATATACTGTTTATTAGCACTTCTCTCATTAAATCAGTCCAACTTTTATCTGCACAACAAACCACAAAATGCTTCAGTTCAATCAGAAGAAAGTGGACTTTAAAGAAACTGGACCTAAAATGGCTTGTTTCAGACAGAACTGACAGGCTGCATATGTAAATGCTCCGTATTTGTTGCATTTGCATTCACCATTCATACACTGTGCTCAAACAGAAACGTCTCGGGTTACGTATGTAACCCTGGTTCCCCAAGAAGGGGAACGAGACACTGCGTCGGTTACGACACTATGGGAACGCCTCTAGGCGTAGCAGGTCTGAACGTGAATGAAATCACTCCAATCCTATTGGCTTATTGCTAGAACGGTAAGGTGTGACGGAATAACCGGAGGAGTATAAAGCACACCTGTACACACTCATCATTAGCTTAAACTATGAAGCAGGCGCTTCAGGCGGGGAGAGAGGTGCGGCGGGCCGACGCAGTGTCTCGTTCCCCTTCTCGGGGAACCAGGGTTACATACGTAACCCGAGACGTTCCCCTTCGAGGGAACTCGAACTGCGTCGGTTACGACACTATGGGAACGAGATACCCACTAAACCGTGCCGAAAACCCCGCCTGCCCCAGTGTGCAATAAAGTGGCACGACTAAGAGGAGAGCGCACGAGTGCCAGGTGCCGAAGGAAGGTCAAGACTGTAAAACCGAATGAATGTGTGCGGAGTGGCCCAGCCAGCCGCTAAACAAACCTCCTGCAAAGAGGCCCCGGAAAGGAGGGCTCGAGAGGCCGCCATGCCTCTGGTAGAATGAGCCCTCACAGCCACAGGTGAAGGTAAACCGCGCACCTGATAGGCCAGGGAAATAGTCTGAACAATCCAGTTGCTAATAGTATGTTTGGATGCAGGGAGCCCAGCCCTGGGGGACCCAAAACACACTAGCAGCTGGTCAGCCTTCCTCCAACGGGAGGACCTCAGATTGTAAATACTCAGTGCTCTGACAGGGCAGAGCAGAGCAGATGAAGTCTCCCGTCCTCCGCCGTCACATGAGGTGGAGGATGAATTGCCTGCAGCACTGTGGACCCTGCCGCACAAGAAGGCACTTTAGGGATGTATCCTGGACGAGGGTGCAGGATAGCCCTAATATTCCCCCAGGCTTTGCGGGGAAACCGAAAGCGCCTCCTCAGAGAGGTGATAGCAAGGAGAAAGGCCATCTTGAGGGTCAAGTGCTTAGCCTCAGCTGACTCCAGGTTTTTGAAGGGGGCCTCAGCCAACGCCCCAAGAACCACCGCCAGATCCCAAGTGGGAACCTTGGACCGAGTCGCAGGTCTCATCCTCAACCACGGAGGAACCCTGGAGCTGAGGAGGGTCTTGACTGCTCCGGCTGTTAGACCCGCCTCTAGGTACTGTGCCCCCTCAGGGGCCAGACCCACAGCCGCCATACGGCGGGGCAAGGGTGAAGAACCCGGGCCTGCGCCTGGAACAGCAGGTCTCTCCTCAGAGGGACCTGCCACGGCGGGCCGGGAGCGACATGATGTCCGAGAACCACACCCGGGTTGGCCAGAACGGGGCTACGAGCAGTAGGCCGACATTGTCCTGGCGGACCCGCTCCAGAACCCCCGGGAGCAGAGCGACTGGGGGAAAAGCGTACAGACGTAGCCTCGGCCACGAATGTACCATGGCGTCCAGACCCAACGGGGCTGGAGGAACGAGACACAAACAGATCCACATCTATGGGGTCGAACTCTCATGCCCACACCCCAGCCTGTGAGGGAGGCGTCTGTCGAAATGACCAGCCGCCGACAAGACCCTCCCAGCACGGGCCCCTGGGACAGGAACCAAGTTTCCTACCAAACTGATAGGGAACGAAGACACTTGCGCGTAACCCAAATCAGACGTAGAGGATTTCCCCTCGGGGAAAAACCCTTGGTCATTAGCCACCACTGCAGGGGTCTCATGTGCAGCAGTCCAGATGGTATTACACTGGACGCAGCCGCCAGGAGACCCAAAAGTGAATCGAGCGATCGAGGTCCCCTCCGCCATGGCAACGGGTGATGTTATCCCGCCGTTTACACGTTCGGGACGCACCTGCCACCATCGAGTCCACGCCGTACTGCCTGCCGTGAGGGTCTGCAGTCAGGCGACGTTCAGACTCACTCACCGTGGATCTTCGGCGGCTCTCCCCTGCCGTTCTGGGGCTTCAGGGGTCCACCAGAAGATCACATGAGACACCGACCAGTGAAGTGAAAGTGTTTTCTAGTGATGGCGTGGCCTAACTTCACCCCTTTCACGGCAGCCAATTTGGTGTCGACACGTGCCGGAGACAATTGTGCCCGCATCGTTGTCGAATCCCATACTACCCCTAGGAACGTAGTCCGTTGGGTGGGCGCCAGCACACTCTTCTTTGCGTTGAGCCTCAGCCCTAAACACAGCAGATGAGCCAGAACGACATCTCGATGCCGAACCGCCAACTCTCGAAACTGGGCTAGGATGAGCCAGTCGTCAATGTAGTTGAAAATCCGGATGCCCTGGAGCCTCAGCGGGGCCAGTGCTGCATCCATACACTTGGTGAATGTGCAAGGGGAAAGTGCCAGGCCGAATGGAAGAACCCGATACTGGTAAGCCACACCCCCGAAGGCGAACCTCAGGAACTTCCTGTGAGAAGGACGGATGGAGACGTGGAAATAGGCGTCCTTTAGATCTATCGTGACGAACCAATCCTCGGATTGGATGTGCGTCACAATGGCGGGGATGATGAGCATCTTGAACCTGAATCTCCTCAGAGACCGGTTAGAACCCGCAGATCAAAATAGGGCGCAGCCCTCCGTCCTTCTTGGGGACTATGAAGTACCGGCTGTAGAACCGGCGTCTCTGTCTGGGGGGGAGACACGTTCCACGGCCCCTTTCCTCAGCAGAGTAAGAACTTCCTGTCCCAACACCGGACCTTGCTCCGGGCGGACCACAGTCCAAACCACCCCGTTGAATTTTGGAGGGCGGGTTTTGAACTGTAGTCGAAACCCATCTATGGCAGTGCGCAGGACCCACGGAGAAATGTTCATCAGGCTCCGGCAAGCCTCTGCAAAGTCTGAACGTCGCCTGACTGCAGACCCTCACGGCAGGCAGTACGGCGTGGACTCGATGGTGGCAGGTGCGTCCCGAACGTGTAAACGGCGGGATAACATCACCCGTTGCCACGGCGGAGGGGACCTCGATCGGCCTCCGGGGGGGGTGGGGGTGAAAGACTCCCCTACCCCGGTCTTCCCTGAGCTCCGTCGGGACTGGATGACGGTCCTCAGATCGCGTCTCTCAGAAGGCTGAGAGCGCCGTCTCGCTGCCCCAGCTCCTCATGGGGGCCCCCGAGAAGCGACACTCTGCTTCCTCTCCTCTCCGTAGGAGCTCGTAGAGGGAAGGGAACTACGCCTGGTAGCCTCAGCTGCCTTGGGTCCAGACCGGCGAGGGAGGTACTGGCGGAACGATTCGCCCTGCGTCTAGCGCTCCTTGGTGCTTAAGAAACCTTTCATCAAGCTTACCACTAGCCTGTGGTGTCTGCTCCTCCTGTGGCCAGTTGATGTTGAGCTTAGCCACGGCTCTAGTCACCACCTCCAGCAGCACGTCATAGTCGGGCGCCGCCTGATGACGCCGCCCCAACACACAGAAGTCATCGTCCACTACGCTGAGCACGTCCGCCTCCTCGGAGTCGGATTGCTGCAGCGTCTCCGGATCCAAACCGCAAGCGGGAGAAGCTGAGAACGGGCTCCCCAACGAGGAAAGGAAGCGTCGGAGCCAGCGGATGAAAGTCGGGAAAAAGCCTCAGCCGTCCCGAAATGCTGTGAACCCCATGAGTGAAGCCGCCGGGTTGCCTCAGCGGCCGCAGGGCCCTCGCCACGGAGAAAACACATCCGGCCATCCTCGGAAAAGAGAGCCATGCTGTACCTCAGTACCCGCACGGAAAGGGCTTCGCAACGGGCGCAGGCAGCCCCCTCGAAAGCTGCCCGGGCATGCTCCATCCCCAAACATGAGACACACATCTCATGAGTATCTCCATCCGTGATGTACCGTGGGCAAGAAAAAACACACCTTCTGTACATCTGGTTGCCGGACATGCTGGTAGACTTCTTCTTCAGGTAAGACACACTGCTTGTAGGACTGGAGCTTTCTTCAAACAACATACAGAGTGCCTGCTGAATAGAAAAAAGCTAATGATGAGTGTGTACAGGTGTGCTTTATACTCCTTCGGTTATTCCGTCACACCTTACCGTTCTAGCAACAAGCCAATAGGATTGGAGTGATTTCATTCACGTTCAGACTTGCTACGCCTAGAGGCGTTCCCATAGTGTCATAACCGACGCAGTTCGAGTTCCCTCGAAGGGGAACTAACATTCACACACATTCATACACTGGCGGAACAGCCACCAGGAGCAATTTGGGTTTCAGTGTCATGCCCAAGGACATGCAGCCTGGAGGAGCCGGGGATTGAACCACTCTACCTCCTGAGCCAAAGCCGCCCGTGGGCCAGTGTAATAAAAAGAAGGATTTTTGAACTGTGAAGCATGTAAAGCTACTTTAGTGGAAGTAGAGCATAATAGGTCCCCTTTAATTTATGTGCCCTCAAAGGTGTGAGAAATACATTTTGCAATGTGAATGTTGGGAATCAGACTGTACCAATATGAAAATATCTGTCAAATGTTATATCCCACCAACCCCATTATAATTTGAAAGAACACAAAACAATACAGAAACCTAATAGTCGATTTCACCATTAATTTGGCAGGCGTCACCAGCCATAGCTTATGTGCATAATGTGCAGATGAGGCACTATAAAAGCAAGCAAGTTTAATCCATTGCAGCAGAAATTGTTGGTTGTTTTTTCGGCACAGCCTGCATTTCCACATCTCTCAGAAAGTAAACAACAAAATGATTGTCAAAACAACCATTTCACATTGTCAGTATGTAGGAAGAGAGGTGTTTTAGGTCTCTTCATGTTTCTGCCTGAGTGATATTTCCTCCATTGCTTAACAGGTTAGTGCAACTCTGGAGTGAAAAAATGACCACACTATTACTGCTGCATATTGTGTATGTCACAATTTTACTGAATTTCAGGTCGATTATGAAAATAACCGATTTCCCCTCAAGCCACAAACACTGCTCAAAACATTTGGCATGCTCTGAGTTAATATTTTTATCCAAACAATTTTACTTAAGTTTCCAATATAGTAGAGGCCAACATCCATTGGAAACAACTAAAAGACAATGATGTGGTAACATTCTGTCCACATATATTTCAGTAATAAATGTAGGTTATCATTTCTAATTGCTGTGGGCCGTTATCAACTTTACAAATAATAAACATCACATATCCTAATGCTTATGAAATTAGGCCCAAAACAAAGGCCTTTTATTTTATTCACATAGGCCGGATCCTAATTATACTTGGTTACAGCTCTTCTCAATTTTGTTCTGACTCATGGTATATTATTTCAACAAATAAAATGAAAGAATGAAATTAAAGAAACCAAATATCTTGGAAGCAAAAGACCCATTTATTTTCAGCCGATTACGGTTGCAATAAACAGAGATATTGTGATGCAGCTGAGAAATTATTAACTTCCTATTCTAAAATGTACATTGTAAAACAATGCTACTCCTTGGCATTACAGAATATGTGTATGCTCATGAGGTAATGGACAATCAAGCAGTTTCGCTGTCCCTCTTGAGACACAAATGTGCTTTTTCTTTTGTGTTGTCCATTTCCTCCATTCTGTCTTTTTGTGTTGTTTCTCCCCCTGCTGCTTACATCAAGCTGGCTGAGTTCACCAGTGACGAGGTAACCACATATGCTATGAGCCTGTTTCCCCCAACTACCAGTATACCCCTACCCTTCTACAGTCTGTCATTTTAACAATAAACACAAAGAAATACACACCTTTGCATACAGTCCCCTCCAAAAGTATTGGAACGGTAAGGCAAGTTCCTTTTTTTTTTTGTTGGTCACTAAAGACATTTGGGTTTAACATCAAAAGATGAGTATGAGAAAAGAGTTCAGAATTTCAGTTTTTATTTCCTGGTATTCACATCTAGATGTGTTAAACAACTCAGGACATATATCACCGTTTGTATTAGACCACAGCATTCTTAGGTGAGCAAAAGTAATGGAACAAATAATCTTAAAGTAAATAACATTTAATATTTGGTGGCATAACCCTTGCTTGCAATAACTGCTTCAAGCCTGCGACCCATCGAAATCACCAAACTGTTGCATTCTTCATTTGTGATGCTATTCCAGGCTTTCACCGCAGCTTCTTTCAGTTCTTGTTTGTTTCGGGGGGTTTCTCCCTTCAGTCTCCTCTTAAGGAGGTGAAATGCATGCTCTGTTGGGTTAAGGTCAGCTGATTGACTTGGCCAGTCTAAAACCTTCCACTTTTTCCCCTGATGAAGTCCTTTGTTTTGTTGGCAGTGTGCTTTGGGTCCTGCTGCAGGATAAACTTCCTCCCCATCAGTTTCAGTGCATTTCTCCGTGAATTGAATTCTGAATTCATTCTGCTGCTACCATCATCAGTTACATCATCAATAAATATTAATAAGCCTGTTCCAGAAGCAGCCATGCACGCCCAAGCTATGACATTACCTCCACCATGCTTCGGATCATAAGCAGTTCCTTTCATTCTCCACACTTTGGCCTTTCCATCACTTTGCTAGAGATTAATCTTGGTCTCATCAGTCAAGACTAGTCATGCAGAGCTATTTAATGTTTGGACAATCAACCTAAAAGGCAACACCTGGGCAACAAGAAAAATCTGTCAGTCACATGTTCCAATAGTTTTGCTCACTTGAAAAATGGGTGGGTTCAAACAAAGGGTGGTATGTCCTGAGTTGTTTAACACATCTAGATGTGAATACCAGGAAATGAGAGCTGAAATTCTGAACTCTTTTCTCATACTCATCTTTTGATGTTGAACCGAAATGTCTTCAGTGACCAACAAAAAAAAAGGAACGTGCCTTACCGTTCCAATACTTTTGGAGGGGACTGTATAAAATCAGCTCCAGAGTTCTGTGTACACTATAAGAAACTGTTTTCATTTGTTTTATAAAATAATAGTACTAATTAGTGTTAGTAATAGTATACTAATTTTTTATTTTTTTTTAATGTACATATTCTCATTATTTAGTAATTTTGTAAGAATCCACCTCTCCCAGGTCTAAACAACCAATCAGAACCAAGTGCAGTCTCTTAACGCAGTGCCAATCACTGACCATGCAGACACTGCTTACCTCAACATGTGCACCTCCTCATGTATGGAAGATTTTATTGGACTTTAATATTTGTAAGCCACAGAAAACAATCCACAAATGTGTACTATGATGTGCAAATATTTCACTATCTACAAATATGTATTTTTACATTAGTGATGTGTAAAATCATCTCCACTAAAATCATATCCACAAAAATACAGTGTAATTAGCAAATATATACAATTTATTCTTTACACACATATTTAAATTTCATATACAAAGTGTTATTTACGCATTTGTCGATCTATTTTTACACACAACAGTTTTTGCACATTTGTGGATCATTTCCTGTCAATTTGCAGGTCACGTTACATTTGTGATTTCCTTTTTATGCACTTGTGGAATTTTGTCCAAATCTGTACCACAGACATCTGTAAACAGAGATCTGTAAATGTGAGAGCAGTTTATTAGCTACACCAGCAGGTGGTGGTAGCGACATTGCCTCCCATGAGTTGTAAGAATATCCACCGCAGTACCCAGGGTCATCTCTGTTGAAGACAACAACAAGTTAGTAACATGCATTAATGGGGGGGTTACAGGAGATAAAGAGGAGAACAGAGCTCAGTGCATCATGGGAAGTGCTAAAACAGGAGAATTATGATCTCTTTTCCTGTTTCCTGTCAGAACACGTGCTGCAGCATTCTGGATCAGCTGAAGAGTCTTGATGGACTTTTTCAAGCAGCCTCATAATAAAGAATTGCAGTAATCCAGCCTAGAAGTAACTAAGTAACTACGCATTGGCTAGTTTTTAGACAAGATATTCCTGATTTTTGCAATATCATGTAGGTGAAAAAAGACGGTCCTTGAAATTTGCTTAATGTGAGAGTAGATAACTGATTCCTCACAGTGGTGCTGGAGGCCAGAGCAATGCTATGCAGAGGAACTCCATGACTAACTTTGGCGTGCATCGTTAACATGTACAAACTGAAATTGATCTGATAAATAGGACTTAAACCAGTTTAGAGCGGTTCCTTTAATGCCAATGAAATGTTCCAGTCTCTGCAATAGGATCTGATGGTCAGTGGTATCAAATGCAGCTCTAAGATCTCATAAAACCAATACAGAGACAAGTCCTTTGTCTGTTAGGCAACTTCTTTTTCAAGGTTAGTTATAGGTCTATAGTTTGCTAAAACCCCTGGATCAAGTTTGGACTTTTTCAGAAGAGGTTTAATTACAGCTACTTTAAAGGACTGCGGTGCATAACCTGTTAATAAATACAGATTGATCATATCTAGTAACCATCATACTCTATTACTGACTAAGGGTAAAATTTCTTTAAGCAGCCTAGTCGGGATGGGGTCTAAGAGGCAGGTTGATGGTTTAGATGAAGAAATTATTGAAGTTAGTTGGTAAAGATCCAGTGAAGCAAAGCAGTCTAAATATATATCTGGTTCTACAGCTGTTTCTAAGGTTCCTGAGTTTAGAGATAAGTCGGTGCCCGTTGAGGGCAGGTCTTGGTGAATTTTGTTTCTAATAGTTAGAATTTTATCATTAAAGAAGCTCATGAAGTCGTAACTACTGAGAGCTATGGGAATACTTGGCTCAATAGAGCTGTGACTCTCTGTCAGCCTGGCTACAGTGCTGAAAAGCAGTCTAGCAAATTTAACGAGAATTTTCCAAATTGGTGGCACTTTCAACAAGATGATCGATTTGGGAGGTACTGAAATTAGCATAGGAGTCCTCCGTTACTTTGGGACATGGTAATGAATGTATGTATAATGAATGAAAGCTGATGTGGAGTCACATCCTTAAATTTTGCTACAGCACAATCAGATAGACAGCTCATATAGAAATTTTTGCCTAATGGTGAGTTATTGCTGTAGTTTAGCAATAGAAACTTAAAAGTTTTCAAACATAGGTCAGATATAAAGGTCCAAATGAATCCTGAATGAAAATGAATCCTCAACGTCCAAATGAATATTACAATCCCATACAATAATAACTTTAAGGACAAAAGTTGAGAAAAACTCTGCAAATTCAGATAAGAAATCAGAATACAGACCAGGCGCTCGGTACACTATAACAAATAGAATTGACTGCAGTGTTTTCCAGGTTGGGTGTGAAAGACGAAGAACAAGGCTTTCAAATCTGTTATAATTTAGTTTAGGTTTAGAGCTGATTAGTAGGCTTGTAAATATGACTGGGGGTAGTGGATTCATTTAGGCCAACATATTCTTTCAGCCAGGTTTCAGTAAGACATGTCATCACTGGTCAGATTTGGCAGGGGTCCAGATAAAACAAAGGTGTCCGACATTGTTTGTGCATATATACATACCGACTTCACCTTAGTGACCTTCGACAGGCGTAATTGGGAGTCATTACTGCCAACGTGAATAACAATGTTAGACCCCAATCAAACAGAAAGCGTTTTGCAAGTTTGAAAATGTGAGGTGCCTTTTCGGTAGAATTAGGAAAAGAGCAGACGATGTTGCTAGGTAACCACCAAATCAGCTGTGCTAATCAAAGATTTTTGATTAGCACGCTCACTGTCAATGGAAAACAATTTAGAAAAGGCGGTTCTCACTGCAAAAAACACATTCTGTCGGATATAACTTAACATATTTATGTTTATCCCTACCCAGCAGTTTCAAATAAGACTCAATGTCACCCGCTCTGGCCCCAGGGATGCACTTAACTATGCTTGGTTTCGCTAACTTCATGTTTCTCAAAATGGAGCTGCCGATAATCAGAGTTGGTTTCTCAGCAGGTGTGACACGGAGTGGGGAAAATATGTTAAAAACGTGAATAGGTTGGTGGTGAACCGGGGCTTATGCTTACGACTTTTTCGGACGGTCACCCAGCCACCCTGATTTCCCGGCTGCTCAGGGGATGCCGGGGGACGGCTACCAGAGGCTATATAGGTCATCGGATGTTTCGGGTCAACGTAATGTTAATTTCTTGACAGGTGTCAAGTGTATGTTTTGTTTATTCACATTAAAAAGGATAGACAAAATATTGGGACACAATATAATTCAATGCAGACACTTTATTATAATAATAATAATAATAACAATAATATTATGTGTGTTATTGGTCTTTTCAAGAAACATATAGAATATACCCAAACTAATAGTGTATACATTGAAAGGTTAAGTTTCTTACATGTGTTTTTTAGCTTTAACTGGTGCATCAAGCTGCAGTTCTTCAAACTTACTAAACAGCCATGAAAAGGTAAACAAGAGTTCTGTAACATTTCACCTTCTCCCCACCCTCAGGCTGCCCTTCTGGCACCACTGGATGAAGACTTGGGTCATGACAGGAAGACGATTGGAGGAAGCAACAAAGTACCTGACTTTCCTTCTACAGCAGGCCGGGAAATTCTGTTGCGTACATGTGTGCCTCGGCCAGCACCATACTCCAAAGCTCTGCCTCAGCGGCTCTTCTGTGTGTTAATGAGGGAGGAGTTCAGGTTGGCAGGGGCCTTCTCCTCAGACACTTCCTTCTTCTAAGCATTGTGGTTACTTTTAAAATTCTCACATATGCTATAAACTATTTTTAACAATAAAATCCTTTGTTTTTCCTTCAGAGCTTAGTCTTAGTTTAATTTGAGAAATATACAATCTTCTGTATTGTCCACATGGTTCTCTTGTTTGTCTCTCCTTTGTTAGTTTTACTGTAACCTACTTATTACTGACCACATGCACACATTGTTGCAGCATCCTTGTTTGGGGGCACAGTTGCTGATTCCTGAAGTGAGAGGGTTTTGCACTTAAATGGTTGTTGATAATAAATAAAATGCAATCACACATCAATAGATCCTGTTCTGAAGTACAATTACATTTATTGGACAAATAGCTTTTCTTATTGCAGCAGAAGCCGGTGTAATCATTCATATGTTGGCAACTAAATTAATTGTATTGTCACATCAGCCAGTGGTAAATGCTTTGTAAGTACTACATTGATGTATTAATTGATGTTATTCATCTGTGTATGTACATGTTAAATATTGGTCTAAAATGTCCTATAACCTAAAAATAAACACTTGACCATGTGCCGGAGTACATGTTCTTCTGTTTGCAGATAATTATTTACATTTGATAGCAGAACTGCAAGAGCAGAGATGAACATATCTTCAAAACTAGTGAATGTTTTTATTCAGACATGATGTCATGCTACATATCTCAAGCCAACACACTAATGGACACTGATATTAGGCTTGGCTGGTATCTATGGATCCAGCTTTCAGCTACGATTCGTCAGTTTGCGACCCATTCTCAGTCCCCGACTCGTCCTATATAGACGCATGGTGGACAAGGCCTATCGGCGTTTGTAACGCACTTTAATTTTACGTAAGGCTATTTCTTTTCAGGTCGCATCGCATCTCATACTCAACTGTGGGGAATATGAGCACTATATTACAGAGCCTCAAACATTGATAATTCTACGTCAGCATCCAGGAAGCATTTTGTTTTGGGCTGATCTGAAGCAGCTGGTTACCTCTTCGCAGCGCAACTTTCTAAATTCTTCCATCTCACGAAGAAAACAAAGGTCGGATCGAAACAGTGACTGAACGAAAACATTTAAATCCGTGTGTGATCAACAGCTCGCTGAATTAACTAATGCTGTGTAGGCTACCATTGGATGTACTGACAATTAGGCTATGAATTAATTTGAGAAATCTTAAAAACCGCAGGATTCTCAGGAAAGCGTTCCTGTTCCAGTTGCTAGTGAGTTACAAACTGATTATACAGCTGCAGTCTCGGGTACTCCACTTATGTTGAGATCGTATTCGTTTTAATTCTCCGTTTGTAAACTAAAACGCAGTAGTGTGGATACTGACTGAAATAAAAAAAAACATGTCAAAAAAGACATCCAAAAATCCAAGTTGTTACATTACCGCGGTGAAGTTAGTTTTAAGTTGGATATTCGACAGACATTCACCCAGGATCCAGTGACGGCTTTTTAGTCAGTTCACCCAGTGACGGTTGTATAAGTGCGGTTAGCTCACCTCTGAATAAATTACAATTGTGAGAACAGTGTTATGGGAAAATCATTATTTATTTCAATAGCTTCCAAGTCATGTGACACAGGGACTTCAAACCAATGCCGAATTGTAGTACTACACTAGGCAAATGAGACACACCCCTTCATATTTGATTTGAGTGCATATTCGAATTTATATGAATATTTATTCATAATTTATTGAAAAAGGTGCTGTTTTTTTTCAATAGCTTCCAAGTCATGTGACACAGGGACTTCAAACCAATGCCGAATTGTAGTACTAGACTAGGCAAATGAGACACACCCCTTCATATTTGATTTGAGTGCATATTCGAATTTATATGAATATTTATTCATAATTTATTGAAAAAAGTGCTGGGTTTTTTCAATAGCTTCCAAGTCATGTGACACAGGGACTTCAAACCAATGCCGAATTGTAGTACTACACTAGGCAAATGAGACCCTTCACATTTGATTTGAGAGCATTTTTTATTTTATATGAATATTTATTTATATTTTTTTCTTCAATAGATTCCATTTCAAATGATTCAGGGACTCAAAACCAATGCCGAATAGTACTACTACCGGTTACACATATTACACACCTCTTGTACAACTGCAGTTGTACCACACAGAGTCAGTCATTTTCTTCCACAGCATTGAGCAGATTTCAAAGAAACACTTTATTTACACAACAGACATTCCCAGTTTCCTTTCTTTGCCTCTTCATATTGTGTGCTGTCCATTTCCACACACTGAGCATGGAACCACCGTTCACAGCCATCACACTGGACCTGTGGAATTAAAATAAATCTTTCGTAACATATTTATATATATATATATATATTTATTTCAATGTCTGTTGCTTAGATGTAGAGTGGTTGTCCAGTACATGGAAGATATATGCCCCCTCTGTATTTGCTCAGAAGGCTGTGCCATTGTTGTGTGAGTGTGTGTGAACGAGTATTAGTGGAGCACAACACGAGTGCTCATCAAAGACTGAAAAAGTAATTACAATATATTTATTTAATTAAAGTATATTGTAGGTATACTGTATGCATGATTTACTGCATGTACATGATGCTTCTAGGAGTTGGAGATCTAGATCTCTCCTCTTTATGGTTCACATAAAATTGTTTTTAACATAAAAATCAAATGGTCCAAACAAAATCTCCTTAAAATTCTCCTTTAACAACAAGCACACCACAGCTGCTTCCGTCTTTTTGAACTTTACATCCACCCAGTCTGTTTTGCTGTGGCATGTCCTTCTCATCCTGAAGTATTCCCTGAATAAGTAAACGTTAATACACTTTAAACAGATACAGTGTGTAGGTCAAAAGATAATATCCGATCACAGACATTTGGTACCACTAAACCAATGTTTGAATTCATCTCATCATTGCAAATGCTTGAGGGACGGGGAGAGGGCAGTCATAAATATTAGGCTACTTTATATAAGTAATAAATTAATTTCTAAAGGAAGCTTAAGAACTCTACATTCCCATGCCAAATTCTTGTCAACCTCAATAGAGAAGTCATAGAAAGCATCCTGACTGGAAACTTCACCACCTGGCATGGGATGTGCACGGCCCAGGACAGGAGGGCTCCGCAGTGGGTGATTATAAAAAACAGCACTTTTTTTAAATAAATTATGAATAAATATTCATATCAATTCGAATATGCACTCAAATCAAATATGAAGGGGTGTGTCTCATTTGCCTAGTCTAGTACTACAATTCGGCATTGGTTTGAAGTCCCTGTGTCACATGACACTGTTCTCACAATTGTAATTTATTGATGGTCCCTAAGCTAACCCCCGTTGGTTAAAAGCGAGCCATCAGAGGTGAGCTAACCGCACTTATACAACCGTCACTGGGTGAACTGACTAAAAAGCCGTCACTGGATCCTGGGTGAATGTCTGTCGAATATCCAACTTAAAACTAATTTCACATATTTACATTTACTATATTTACTCATTTGGCAGACGCTTTTATCCAAAGCGACTTACATTTGAGGAACAACATACAAGCATCAACAGAGCATCAACTACAGATCTACAACTGACAATACATACAATAGCTCACAGTACATATCACATCAATGGGGTAAATACCTAGGGAAGGAAGTAAGAGTTAACAAAAAGTGCAATCAAAACAAAAAGAGTGCTATCAATACAAGATAATTGTAGAGGATAGAAGAGCACAGGAAGTGCATGTTAGGAGTTAGAGGTGTTATAAGAGTAAGTGTTCTCGGAAGAGAGGAGTTTTCAAGAGCTTCTTGAAGTTAGAGAGCTGGTCATCAATCATGACACCCAAGTTTCTCACCACCTTGGGTGTGATGTTATGGTGGATAGATTGCTTGGCTGGAATGACCAAGAGTTCAGTCTTAGAGAGGTTTAGTTGAAGGTGACGAGCCTTCATCCATGCAGATATGTCCGAAAGACAGTCCGTGATCCGCGCCGTGACGGTAGAGTTGCGTATCGTCTGGTAAGAAAAGCCGTGCGAGTGAACAATCGGCTCCAGTGAGGTGGTGTAAATTGAGAAGAGAAGGGGCCCTACTGAGCCTTGGGGCACCCCTGTGGAGAGGCAGTGGGAGGAGGATAATTGTCCTTGCCACAAAACATTGTAGGAACGCCCTGAGAGGTAGGATTCGAACTACAGGAGTGCTTTACTCAAGATGACCATTGCTGAGAGAGCGGATAGCAGGATCCTGTGGTTGACTGTGTCAGAGGCAGCTGATAGGTCAAGCAGGATAAGAACCGAGGATTGGGCTGCAGCTTTAGCTGACCTTAGGGCTTTTGTTACAGACAGAAGAGCCGTTTCAGTAGAGTGGGCACTCTTAAAACCAGACTGGTATGGATTGAGGTCATTCCGTGAGAGGAATTCTGAGACCTGTTTGAATACTGCCCGTTCAATAGTTCTGGATAAAAACGGTAGAAGACTGTAGTCAATAATTAACATTTATGTCTAAGTTGGCAGACTTAGTGTGTGTGAATAAGTTTCTGATGACATGTAGAGCAGCCACTATCATCACTGTATAAATGACAAGTGTAATAAATCCCATCTGGAGTTTATCCAGATATGACACTTAAAATAACTCTTGCATGCATTCTTTTGTTCAACTCTTATGCTTGAAATATGACTAAAACCGAAGATTTATCAAAGTGAAATTGATTGTATGTATACTGTTAAACCTTTCAAAGTAAGCCCTGCTGTATATTCATGGTTTCTATCTTTGACATGTTGGATTTATGGAAAAAGACAAAATAGTCAAAGTGAGTGAGATATCTTTATTAGACATAAGACATACTGGAATTATTACAATATAAGTAGTGCATACACTGTCACTTCCTTCTCCTTTTCACTGCAATTAATCACCACATTAGCCCAGTCACCTGACCCTTCATAGACCAGATTAGAGGTCTCAGTGGTCAAGTTGGCTGTTGTATAGTGGGACTGCTTGCTGGGGTTGGTGAAGTTCATAGGAGTCAGAGACAGCTCCAGGAGGACACAGCCTATCAAGATCAAACGACCTGCTGTTCAGATCAGTTACATCCACATACAACAGGTGCCTAATGGTCATTCACAGCCTACAAGCTGATTTGGGAAAGGATGCAACATTTAGTGAGACATTTACACACAAAACCTATTCAGTACATCACTATGGGTCTATCAAAATACTGTAACTAGTTTTCACTCTCAAGGTGAATACCTTGTGTACAGAGAAGTCCATCATTTGTTAAGGAGCAAAGCAACTAATCAACTCAACAATGTGCTGGCATCAATATGTTTATCAGCTGGGAAAAGTTGGCCTTGACTGACCAAATCTACATTTCAATGTGTGCCTTTAAGTGTGATAGTATTTCATCAACAGGTCCCTAAGTTAACAAGTCATCTCTCTGGCAAATGAAACATCTTGATATTCTACAATTGGTTTGTGAAGTACTGCAGGATAAAGATACTCTGTGATAATTGTAATAATGTCATGCTGGTCACCATGGTGAATGAGAGATGAATAATGTATTAAAGGGCAAAACCAGATAACATGATTTGTATGTTTGTTGCATTGAAGCTGCAGTTTATTACAGAAATACAATTGCAGACCAAATTGCTCTGTGTTAATCATTTTAGAGGCTCGCCATCATTTGAGTGAGTTTTGGTTTAGCTCAGTTGACAAAAACAACAACATTACAAACATAAAATCACTCAACAGAATATGATTGCATCCTCTACACAATAGGTACATTTGTTTTTGAGAATTTAAAAGTAAAATTGTTGTATTACCAGTAATAACTAATTAGCATTGGCAGTGCTGGGTCAGGGGTAGTTTTACCATGGCAAGTTTGTGTGCCATTACTTGAGCAGAGTAACGGACATCTGCAGTAGAAGACTCCTGCCCTCCTTTACACACATAAACATGCATTAGTGTGCAATTATGAAATAGACTTTGGGCTGAGTAGCATAAATGTGACAAAAGCTTCAAAAGCAGCTGACTTAGTATTTGCTCACCACAGCTACAGAGCCAGCCTTTCATGCTATACTAGATTACTGTCCAGTTCTTTTAATTTTAGCAGTAAATGTGGAACATGATGACTGAAGTGTTAATCATTTAAAAAACATTAAAGGTGAGGGACATGCAGTTGGAGGCTATGTTCAGACCAACATCAGAGCTTCTTGAAGAAAACACAGCACCTTATTTCAATTAATGACAAATTAGAGGGCTCTGACAAAAAATTTTTGTCACAAAAAAAACAACAGTTGAACCTGGCTGTTTTAGGTCTGAATGCTCAGTAACAGTAGTGGTGATCTTTTCTGTTTGAACAGATTTAGTTACAGGAGTGTGCTTGCCTTGGTCTACTCACGGTGGCATTATCCAGAGCCTGTGAAACAAGTTGGTATGTGAATTATATTTAATGGGAGGGAGGGATTAGCTTTTGTTTCAAGTTAGTCTATTATTCTAAATTAGTCTACTGTCTTACTGTGCGCTCCACTGACTGAGCAAAATTCAAAACTGACAGGCTTTAGAATATGCAATTCAAAGGTTTTTGCATTTCTCTATATGAAAATAGCCCAAGTAAACGTATTTAGAAATTACTAATGATTTCACTGGAGTCTTGATTAGAGAAAATTGTTTAAAATTGGTATCTCTACTACAAAAAAGGCTGAATTAAACATGGCAACATAATGACTCTTAACTCAGAACTTCTACCGGCAGCACATTTTATTTACCAAATAGGAAGATACCAGCTAAGAGCTCTGGGGAGAGTGTCCACAACACATTTGAAAAGGTGCAATAAAGAGGAATAAGGTGCATTTGGGATATTAGGGCAAAATGACACAGAATGTAAACATACTGTGTCCAAAGACTTACTTTATTATTATTACTGTATAAAACAATGTTAAACCAATTGGAGTAAGTGACCCATTTGGGGAATTTTGTGGAATTAGTGCGAAGGTGCAGTCGGTATGAGGGTGTGGTTGGGTATGTCTAGCCCTCCCTTGCCGTGACACGTGGATCTGCCAGTGAGCTGTGGATGATGTTGGTAATAGACTCCACCCCCTCTCCTTCCAGGAAGGTGCGGTGGTCTCCTTCGATGATGTGTACTGACACCTCGCCATCACAGACCTTAAGAAAGACACACCAGTCAGACAGAACTTATTAAGCAGTTAAGAGATTTGAAGAATGAGAAGGTTTAGAAATGTCATATTTTAATAATTAAAGTTAAAGTGCATATTTTTATATTCATAAAGCATACTATATATTAAAAGAAGAGTAAAGATTTTTTGTTAACAGGGAAAATAGTGGACCGCTTTAGGTATGTGTGTATGTATGTGCTCCAAAACACACCCAGGAATATTAATAATTTTACTTTGGTGTGGTAAAGCTACTGTAGAACCCAAGATTATGGACTCATTCACTGCGCGTACACATCAATAGATCAATACACATGATGGAGAAAGCAGGAATACCAAGAACCACTCTAAGGGCTAACAGCCTGGTAACATGCCTCAGGTCTTAAAATGCTTTTAAAATAGTTTAACAAAATAATCTTAGCTTGAGATCCACTTTTTGTGCATGTGTATATACCTCGTTGAGCTTGTAGTCAGCCCCCAGGTTCTGTTCATATTCACTGCTGGTTTTGGCACGTAGTAGTGTTACATTGCCGTGGTATTTGGTCGCAGGGACATAGCCATCAGCAGCCTTCAACTTGTAGTAGAAGGCAGTGGCTGCAAAGTGCAGTGAGTCCCGGCTGATGTTCTTGTGGCTGGAGGTTATTAGGTCCACCGCCACGTTGACACGGGCTTCCAGGTCTGACAGTGGAAGAAGCGTCTCCAGAAGCTGGAGAATCAGAGATTTGGAAGGAGACAATAATATGAATTTACTGGTTTTCATCCTGTGTACTACGAAGCGAGGTATATAGGCTTAATCTAGGCTTAAAACTTATCTAGTTATTCTATACACAAGAAATCCCTGTGAGCCAAAACCTCAGATTGAACACTGTTTTCAACTGCTTTTTCTACCAACAGCTCCGCTCTATGACACACGGAATGAATATATTTTATATACATGGTTACCAACATCTTATTCACTGTCGTAGTACAGTTTATCACCAACGTGCAGTCAACGTTTGTCAACCCTAACTTTCCTTGATAGCCCTTAGTTAAATCTGAGTAGGTCTGTATGATTGTTGCACTACTTAAAGACAGTTTTTCCATCTACATTATATTTTATTTTGACATTATATTTTTGTGCTGTTGTACAAGCAAACCCAAAACTTATTTCAGCCCTTTGTCTTAGCACTGGGTGGAGCTAATCCAAATAAATCAAAACTTAATATTCGATTCGTCTCTACTGTAATTACTGTAGCTGGAAACCTATTACTAACTCATTCAAGTGTAATCATTTCAGGACTGAATGAGAAACTTCTGGTAAGCTAAGCATGTAAAAGTAATCAGACCTCTGATTGAAACAAGTTTCCTAATTCCAGGTGAAGTAGTTCGCCTTTTTCCATTATTGTAATTTTACACCTAAAAAAACCTCAACATTCACAGCCAAACAGTGTGAGAATTCAGTGTATTATTACATTGCTCAAACACCCAGAGACTTGAATATTGTGATGGATGAAAATCTTTAGTGAGTGTGTGTGAGCATGTTGTTTACCTTGTTGTACTCGATGCCAGCGAACAGCTGGATGAAGGCACACAAGGCTTCAGTTTCAGCCTCAGATTCTTTACCTGGTGTCAACTTGGCCCTGTAGGTCTACAAACCAAACGTTAAGTTAACCAACCTAGTTACTACTCCAGGACATCCTTGTAAAAGAGATTAAAAATCTCAATGGATTTCTTTCCTGGTAAAATAAAAAAATAAATACTGTAAACCTCTGTTTGTTCCCAAACTACATCATTAAATGCACCTATTTAATTTCTGTATTGAAACATCACATCATACTGACATCACACTTCTCATTAAACTAAATATTGGTGTGTACTAGCTCTGTTCTCTAACCTGTGTGTATGCTGCCACATAGGAGTGTGATCCATCAAATAAAAAGAGGTCCTCCACAGGTAGATTCTGGGTCTGAAGCTGAGAGCACATTTCAAATGCCACACAGGCACCAAAGGAGTATCCAGCAATCCGAAACGGCCCGTCTGGCTGAACCTGTCTGATACATTTCACATAGTAGGCTGCCAGGGACTGGATGCTGTCCAGAGGAGCAGCTGGTGGAGAGGGGATGAACTAAGGTGAGCTTGGTTGGGCATAATAAGTTCAATGGAAAAACACATTCACAGCTTTAAATCCTCACACTGGGAGATAGAGAAACACACACAACACAAATTTTCCTGACTTTTTGGGCATCCTAAGCTACTGAAAAATGCATTACAAAAGAGGAATAACAAAAAACAGCACTATGAGTGTCAGGATCATGCTTGGGCCCTAATTACTTTCATTCAGGGGCTCTTAAGACACACACCATGCCTAAGTAAGTGTGTTTGTGAACACCAAATACCTTTTGTGCACTGCAGGCCGTAACAAGGAATGCTAAGCTTGAAAGCAAGCGTCTTAAAGGCGGCAATGGATCCCTCAATGGGATGGACCAGGAACAGTGGCCTCTCTTGGCTCTGAACCTTGTTGAGTGGCGTCACAGTGGGGCCATTGGGGTTGACTAATAACTGGGTCAGATCAGACAAAGAGCGAATGCCATCCCTCTTAGTTGTAGTGTGGTGAGATTCTGGAAAGTAGAAAATAAAAAAAATAAAATAGTTTATGCAGTTTTAAAAGCCACATCCTACAATTTAAACACTGCACACAAAGAAATGCTCTCAGTATTGACATTACATTTCAGTATATGGTTGTTTTTTTTGCCAATTTAAAAGTAGCTATCAAACGAAGGTTAAAATCAAGGGCAACTGGACTTGGTTGAAGATACTGGAAGATGTTTCGTCCCTCATCCAAAGGACTTCTTCAGTTCTGACTGACTGGCAGGGAAACTCAGCTATTTAACCTCAGTGGGGTCGTTGGCCCGGGTCATCGATACCGCTGGTTCGTTAGTGTTCCTTGTTGCTGTGACGACAGTCGTTACAGTCGTTAGGACTACCGGTGGCAAAGACTGAACGACCACCGTTACGTTTGTTGAGTTTCCTGGGAAGTGATGAAAGGACAGCATTGTAAGTGGGGGATAAGTGGTGGCGTAGACCCCCTCCCCTGTTCAATGACGGCTTCTCAACCCTGGTGTAGATGCTTCCTTGACACCTCTTTCAAACCATCCATCTTCTCTGTCTAAAATGTGCACCTGGTGGTCCTCAAACGAGTGTCCTCTGTCCTTCAGATGTAAGTAGACTGCAGAGTCTTGAGCTGAGGAGTTGGCCCTTCTGTGTTGAGCCATGCGTTTGTGTAGTGGTTGTTTAGTCTCCCCAATATACAGGTCTGTGCATTCCTCACTGCATTGGACCGCATACACTAGATTGCTTTTCTTGTGTTTGGGTGTGCGGTCTTAGTGCGTTCTTGGGTTTAAAAAACACAGGGATGTTGTGTAAGTGCCCCCTGCAGGTGGTTCTGTTCCTTCTCTCTGGCTTTGGCGCTTGTTGGTATGTTTTCCACTCTGTGGTGCAGTGTTCTCATGACCCCTAGCTTGTGCTCCAGTGTGAATCGAAGAGTACGATACGTGTCTGGAGTATCAGAGAAACTCAGGAGGATTTTCAACAAACACAACATCCCTGTGTTTCTTAAACCCAAGAACACACTAAGACAGATGCTGGTACACCCCAAAGACCGCACACCCAAACACAAGAAAAGCAATCTAGTGTATGCGGTCCAATGCAGTGAGGAATGCACAGACCTGTATATTGGGGAGACTAAACAACCACTACACAAACGCATGGCTCAACACAGAAGGGCCAACTCCTCAGGTCAAGACTCTGCAGTCTATTGGCCTCAGGTGAAGATACCAACGATGGTCGTTCAGTCTTGGCCACCGGTAGTCCTAACGACTGTAACGACTGTCGTCACAGCAACAAGGAACACTAACGAACCAGCGGTATCGATGACCCGGGCCAACGACCCCACTGAGGTTAAATAGCTGAGTTTCCCTGCCAGTCAGTCAGAACTGAAGAAGTCCTTTGGATGAGGGACGAAACGTCTTCCAGTATCTTCAACCAAGTCCAGTTGCCCTTGATTTTAACCTTCGTTGGATAACTATGACCTGGATGAATGAGAATCTTCATAGACATCTTAAAAGTAGCTCTTAATACCATTTGATCCACCTGGCTTGCTATTGGCCAGCTCTCGTAGCTTGTTTATGGTGAGCAGGCGGATCTCTCTCATGGACATGATGATGTCGTAGTCACGCTCCAGAGTCTGCCGAACTTCCACACCCATTAAGGAGTCCAGGCCCACATCAGCCAATGAGGCATCAGCGTTCAGGCTGTTCACATCTCGTACGCCTGAGTGTGAAAGGCACAGTGAAAGTTCAGTGAGCTTGGCCTGATCAAATTTAGCTCATGAAATAAAAAAAAGTAGCAGACAAAGAACAGACTTGTCTCTCTTTGGTATGACAAACAGTGATGCAAACTGAATGATCCAGATCATTTAGGCCAGTGTTTGCACTGTTTTCAAAATGCAATTTTTCTTTTTTAATAAGATAACGAAGATAATATTAAGGAGTCTCTTCGTTTATTATGCAATTTACTATCAATTTCTTTGAAAGACTCCTGGAAACTTGAAACCATGGAAAATAGAGACAGTGTTAAATTAGTAAATTTCCAATTAATTCCAATCAAGTATTTCAGTCTGTAAGTGCTCAAACGGAAACTAACATTCACACTCATTCATACACTGGCGGAATAGCCGCCAGGGGCAAATCGGGGTTCAGTATCTTGCCCAATGACACTTTGACACGCAACCAGGGGGAGCCAGGGATCGAACCGCCAACCTTCCGATTAACGGCCACTTTCCATGTTTTTTCCCATGAACCATACAAGTATTTTAGTAGTTTAACTAACTCTATTTTAGACCTCTGAAAATATTTTTTGGTTTCCATTCATCCCAGAACATTGTTAAAAATCAACTTTCACATTTTTAAAACTTCGGTTATATTTTACAATAAGCATCATCCATGCTTTTCCTAAAAGTTACATTTCTTTGTTTAGCTTGGCTCTTACCCAGAATGTGAGCTACAGCATCCACCAAGTCTCTTTGGCTTCCTGCCTCGCTCTTTACCACCGTTCTCTCTGCCAGTACAAAGCTAGACATCACTGGCTGCTGCTGGCACAGGAAGCGGTCCAGCACCTCCAGGCAGGATGTGATGCGCTGTGGTAGGGTGCCACCAATCACTGCATCATTGCCACCCATGGTCTCCAGCACCACGCCCACATCACCAATGGCACCCCACTGAACAGCCAGTCCAGGCAGACCATCGTAGTGGCGCTTTTCGCACACACGTTCCATGGCCGAGTTGGCGTAACCATAGTTACTTTGGCCAGCATTCCCACGGCCACAGCTGACTGAGGAGAAGGCCACAAAGTAGCTGAGGTCTGGACACAACTTTCTTGTCACCCTGGAGAGGGAATGGAAGAGAGTGCATCAATATCCAGAGAGAAGTTAATAGCAGTCCCCGATTTAAACAGAAGGATGATTGTGTGCGTCATACTTGTCCAGGTTAACGATGCCCTCATATTTAGGTTTGTTGACATCAAGGAAGAGCTGAGGAGTCAGATTTTCCAACATGCCATCTTTCAATACCTGATAATGACATACAAAACATGCTAAGGATGTTTAGGTCAAAGTTGAATCTACTTAAACAGAGAAGCAGTTTTTGAGTGATAACACCAGCGTGGACAGTCTTAAATGTGAGCAATGGAAATAATCACAGTAAAGAAATAGTGTCAAATTACACTCAGTGATGCATAAATATAATAAATAAGTATGTAAAGTTGATATTTAAACCATGAATGTGAACATATAAATAAATAATAAAAAAACATACTACATTAACAGAAATATTTTTCTGTAAAAAGTCTACAGCCATGCTCGCACATTGTGAGGATGTACATAGGGACAGTGGAGCTTTGAGTAAAATGCAGCATACTAATTGACACCGACAGTACTAACATACTTAGTACTATCGGTGTCAATAAGTAAAAATGTTTACCATGCTCATTAGCTTAGTTTAGCATGCTAAATTAGCACACAGCTGTGGTGGATGGGAATATCACTAGTTCTGTAGGTCATTCAATTAAATTTTATTTATATGCCAATTTACAAGAAACTTTTCATTGTACTTATGTATAGAAGGTCTAGACCATACTCTCTGCAATATTAGTTAGTTTAGTTAAGTCATAAACCCAAGTACTGAACAAACACACATTTTAACCTAATGATGACACTAGAAGAAAAGTCAGTGCATCACAAGTTAGTAAAATTCATCCTGAAGGGAACGCTATATCTGAACAAAATTTTATAATTTCACTGAAGGCCAAAATGCTGACCTCACAGTGGTAAAGTCAGGGGATCACAAAAGTCCGTAGGCTTCATCCTTTGAGGAACACAAATGTCTGTACAAAGTGTAATGGCAATCCATTCAATTATTGCTGCTTGAAATTGCCTTCCACAGAGTCATGCTACTAGCGTGGATAAAACTTGACCAAAACAATCTGCGTGCATTGGGGGACTTGCAGAGTGTTGTGTAGGTAGGACTGGACTCAGCATCGGTATATTTTTATGTGATGTTCATAGGCACCCCAACCTGTCGAGGCAGATGGCCGCCCACCCTGAGCCATGGTTCTGCTCGAGGTTTCTGCCTCTTAAAAGGAAGTTTTTCCTTGCCTCTGTCGCCTAGTGCTTGCTCTTGGTGGGAACTGTTGGGCTTCTGTAAATATCATCACAGAGTATGGTCTAGACCTGCTCTTTTATGAAAAGCGCTGTGAGATAACTGTTGTTGTGATTTGGCGCTATATAAATAAAATTGAATTGAAAATTGAATTGAAATAGGCAGTATTTTCTACATACACAAACAAAAAAAAAAATCAGGGTTCACAATTTCTGATTGAAAATGCCACTTGTGGCCTAAAAAAAGAGACCGAGCTGAGGGGGACTGATGAGCTGGCTTGATGTGTTACCATGGCTAGGTGGAAGATGCCGCCCACTGGACCCAGTTGGGAGGCCTCAGCGATGAGTTGCTCCGTTTCCTCTACTGTGCCGACATCATTGGTTGACACCAGCACTTCCACATCCTGACCTTGCCATTCACGCACTTGCTTCGCCTGGTAACCTAGCAACAGTTAAAGTAAAACATTTGTATCATGTACAGAACAGCCAGATTGGTATGTGCTGGCAGACAGACCAGTGGTGGTATGTGCAAAGCCGATGGGAACAAGACTGAAAAGCTGGCGCAAATTAAAACTAATGTGGGTCACATTAGTTGTGGGTCATCCCTTTACCAACACTGTCAAATTAGTGTTTGGCGTCTTATGTGAGTTATTTAACCACTTTCCATATGCATACAAATTAACATGCATTGAAGTAGAATCACTGCTAGTTCTGACTCCTCAAGAAAAAAATCTGGATTACTGAAGTTCACTTTCATTTTTAAGGCCCCCTACTGGGACCATGTTAGTATTTTAAATAACAGCATTACTTGAACATTCATTTCAATCCACTGTTAGTGAGGTTACATAAATAATGTTATTAGTTATTAAAACTTTGCACTTAATAATATGAATGTGCTTGATAAAATGGACGGCTCACATAAGCCAAAGTGCATAGTTTAAAGTGATAAAAAAATTATTGTATGGATTCAGTATTATACTTTCAATACACAGTATTTTAATCCTCAAATGACCAACTCTGTAATCTTACTGTCATCCTGTCTTATTGCTGTGAAATCCCATCTCTACCACCCCATATGACATGAATACAGCACAAGTGCACTAAAATGTATGACTAGTCAATGTCAAAACTGTCCTGTAGTAGTCCTGCCGCATTCTGACAAACTTGGTGCATTTATGGGTGTGTGTATGTGTGTGTGTGTGCGCGCCCACCCTTAGGTAAGATTAAAAAGTCTTATTATTTTTACTGTATTGCTGACAGAAAACAGACAGGTCAGTTGTTTTTTATTTTGTATTCTCTGAAAGCTTTCTATCAGTCTACCTCACCTTTGTGTTAGGCTGAGTGGATGGTTATTATTAAGCTATTGTTGTTGGATTTGCATGGTTCATTTCTACCCCTCATTAATAATTTAGTAAATAAATGTCTTCTTTTTTGCACTGAATCCTGACGAGTTACCTGCTAGTTCAACATAGTGAAATGAAAAATTGTGTTGTGAATTGTCATTTCTCTCGTTACGTGCCAAATGTCATCATCGTCAGCTAAACAGTTTTGTGTATGTTTAAACCAAAAATGGGGCCAACAATCCTGTGCAACTCTATCTTTCTACAGCTCTACAGCTGAGTGAGCCAATCACAACTACAGCTGAGTGAGCCAATCACAACAATAGGATTAGATTAAAATGCATTCAGTAAATTAACCCTGCCCACATATTTAAATTAATCTGGAAATAAAAAACATGACTCAAGATAAAGCCACTCTAATTTCTTCCCTTTATATGGGGTGATACTTTCAGTTACTGCTTTAATGAATCTGAATGTAAGTGAGAAGTGACCTCAGCAGACTTGTGGTTACTGAGTGACTTACCATTCCTGATACCTGATCTGGAAGTCAGCACCAGTTTGCGAGCTCCTCGCTCTGTCAGCCACTGAGCGAGCTCCAGACCAAAGCCCCCCAATCCACCGGTGATGATGTAGGAGTGGGAGGCGTGGCAGAATGTGCGACAGATAGCTGGAAAAGACAAAGGGGAAGCAGTTTGGACTGCTGCTTCCCTCTCCTCAGAACAGACCTGTGTGAAGAGAAGAACCAGTGCGAAGATACATACTAGTGTAGTCAGTCACATAACAATCATGTGAACTTAACCAGAAACTGAGGTGGAAAGTATTAACTGAAATATCTAGGATTACCAGTGTTTCTTCAGTTTTCATTTTACTAGGTTTTTATTCATTTTTAAGCTGGAACCAACAGGAATTTGAGTAATTAAGTATTTCAGTGTTCTCTTTCATGGTCCATTGTAAACAATCTATAGTCCTTTCACACTATCAAAGGCTAACAGTCGGTGGTGAAACTGACCTGCAGGACGACCTTGCCAATGTGCTTGCCCTGAGCCATGTATCTGAATGCTTCCTCCACTTGGTCCCTCTCAAACACTGTGGTCTTTAGAGGTTGAACTACACCTCCAATAATGCCTTCCTTCAGCAGCTGGGACACTTCCTCCCACTCTTGGTTGCCCTCTTCAAACAGAGCATCCAGCAGGATGCCGTGGAATGTCACATTCTTCAGGAACAGAGCCATGCCTGGAGAGATCACAACAACACAATGACACTGTTCAGTGCTGAAGGTGAACCAGGCCTTGGACACATAAAATCTGTCTTGGTATAAAAAAACTTTTACATATTATGCTGAGCTGATTTATGCTGAAAATGAATGTGACATAAGTGGACTACAGACCCATTGTGTTCAGTGTGTGTTTGTACGTGTGCTTTTCTAAGCCCATTTTTTTAAATTTTTCTCTTTTTCTTTTTAATTTACAGTGCTATGAGAAAGGAAAATACATTTATGCATAATTCCTCAATAAATTGTCATGAAAGCCAATATACTAAACAAAACTATCCCCCATTCATATACAGAAAAACACAACAGATGTCTGTCTGTGAAGATTCTCAGTCATCCAGGTCATAGTTATCCAACAAAGGTTAAATTCAAGGGAAACTGGACTTGGTTGAAGATACTAGAAGATGTTTCATCCCTCATCCAAAGGACTTCTTCAGTTCTGACTGAATGGTAGAGAAACTAAGCTATTTAACCTAATTTTGTCAGGATCATCGATACCGCTGGTTCGTTAGTGTTCCTGGCTGTAGTAACGACAGTCATTATTTTCGTTAGGACTACCGGTGGCCAAGACTGACGACGATCGTTGGCATCCTCACCTGAGGCCAATAGGTTACGTTTGTTGAGTTTCCTGGGAAGTGATGAAAGGACCGCATTGTAAGTGGGGAATAAGTGGGGGCGTAGACCCCCTCCTCTGTTCAACGATGGCTTCTCAACCCGGGTTTAGATGGCTTCCTTGACACCTCTTCAATCTTCTCTGTCTAAAGTCCAGTTGCCCTTGAATTTAAAGGTCCAGTGTGTAATATTTCTGATGCTCTATTGACAGAAATGCATTATAAAAGATCCACAACTATGTTTTCAGTGGTGTATGAAGACCTTACATAATGAACCATTATGTTTTTTTACCTTAGAATGAATGTTCTTGGTGTACATGAGTATGTACTGTACATACCATAAACCTTTGAATAATAGCCCGGGCTTTTAGTTGCTAAAATCACTGAATTGACCTTGCCTATATTTGAGACAGGCCATTATTTCCTTTTGCACAAAAACTGAAATAGGCTACTATGAAACAGTTTATTTATTTAAAAAAGTATGAATATTACTTGTATATAAATGATCAAATAAAACCAATACACGTTATTCATTTGAACTAGCTCCGACATTTGTATTAATGATCTAAGCAGCTTAGAAGCAGCTAAAGCGGGGCAGGAGGCTGTCAAGTAATAACGTACATGTATTACAACAATGCGTTCATTGTGAATTGTTCCTATTATATCGTGTAAGTTACACAGAATCAAAAAATGTGTGTATTATACCTGCCCAGATTTGACAGAGTTGAATTATGGATGACAACTTAAACTCTAACTCAAATTCATTCTCTGCTCCACAGCACAGCTTCACGTAATATAGTTGATAGTTTGCTTCAGTTTACCAGTCTGTGCTTGTTTTTGTATACTGTACATTGTCTGCTAAGTAGCAGAAGGGAATTACAAACCACGTCATTTACAACCATGTTGTAATGTGACCATTAAACCTACCTTGCATCTTGAGAAGGATTACAAAGTTTGGAGCAAATTGCGTGTTTTAAAGTATCTTAATTGCCTCCAGTTGACCATGTTGGTTTAGTGAGCCAAACTACTAATAACTATAATCTTCACCTTATTATTGACACTGGCCTGGACCGGTCTCTTTCACCTCATGCAGTACTGTACCTCATGCACTTGTTTTCTCTGGAAAAAGGCAAAAGAGCCTTAGGTTTCCTACTGACCTAGTGGGGAGTTGTTGGACAGGTCATATTTGCCGATCTCTAGGAATCGTCCATGTCTGGCTAGGCAGCGAATACTAGCCTGCAGCTTTTCCTCAGCCAGAGAGTTCAGCACCACATCCACACCTGAAACGCACACACACACAAAAATACTACATATGTCACAAAAAGTGTATTTACTTTATGCAGTGGTACCAACTCATTGCTTGTTCAACAAACACAATTGTTTCTTACTAAAAACACTCAAGCAGTCTTATATGCAAACGTCTCAATCTGTAAATTATGTAAATGACAATCTTTAACTACTTAAATTAAACTAGCCATTTAATCGTCAATTGTTATATTAGTTTCAGCTGGAGAAAATACACTATTCTGTGATGTCATTTGACTTGTTTATTTCAGGAGCCTCTCAATCCCAGAAATCCTACAAATCCTAAAGAGAGAACACATTGAAAGTGTGTGAAGCATGGTATGTTGAACACAACTTGTTGCAACAGAAAGAGGTATCTGACCTTTTCCCTGTGTGTGGAGAAGAATGTGCTGTTCAAATGAGGTGTCTCTGGAGTTAGTGAAGGACTCTGCTGAGAGCTGGGGGAACCTCTTCTGCAGATAAGTCCGCTTCTCCATTGAGCCTAACGATACCATACACAAAAACTTATAAAATTTTACAGTTTAAAGATTTTTACAGTTATTATCTCATAATAGCAACTCAATACACTTAGTCTCACAATCACAAAAGATGTGTATATCAAAATTATGACCTAATATTATTGCAAATGAGATCTCATTACGAAAAGACACAAAAAAAATTTGAATGACAAGAAAGTGGGCTTTCATATAAATTGAATAAACCACAGTGAATAAGAAATCCTATTAGAGCTCATTTTCTGTCACTATGTGTAATGTGAGTGTTAAATACTAACCAACTGTCGTGAAGACTTTACATTTCTTGCTGAGTGCTATGGCGATGGCAGCTTGGCCGACCCCCCCTGATCCTGAGTGGATTAGAACAGTTTCTCCAGGGCGGAGCCTTCCACGCACCACCAGAGAGTAGTAGGCTGTGGCGTAGACCACTGGTACCGAAGCTGCCTGCTCCAGTGTCCTGCATACGCACAGGTGCATCATATTATTTGCCACATTAACATAGCAAGGTTTATTGAGCCCAGCCGAGGAGATACAGTGCCAGCATACAACATGTGAACACGTTGAATGCCAACACCACATCTGAAGGAGAACATCTTTTGGTCCCTTTTATGTTTCTACAGTTACATGTAGGGCTGTACATAACAATTATTTTTCAGACATTAATTGGGCTACTTTACTTAAAACTTTAAATGTTTGACATGGATTTATTTCAATATTGAGTAATGCAGTATGATAATCAAATGAATTTGTGTGGGGCAAAGAAAACAACTCAGTGCAGACAGTCATAGAATGTCTTTAATGTTTAGATTCAGCTGTTTTCTTGCTCATACGTGGCTGTTATTTAAAAGAGAAAATGGTCGAACGTTAGATGACACGTTAACGTTACCATGACAGCAGCGGGGTAGAATTACTTTTAGATTAGATTACTTTTAACATGAAGCCATTGAAGAAACACTTAGAAAATCATGCTGATAATGTGCTGTGCTTGTGTGGAGACAAAGAAAACATGATTTGCGGTGCTGCCGTCAGTGCTCCACAAGTTCATGTTGTTTCACGTATTCGTGGACAGCAGTTCTACAGCAGTGAAGCTATGTCCAGTACAGAGCTCGTGGAGCAACAGGTTGTTGAGTGTCGAAAATACTCAAATAACAAAGTTTAGACGGTCAAAGGTGCGGCCTTGTAGCTGGAACTTGTCCGGGTGAATCCCTGCTAACACCGGATGCATGCGACACTTCGACGCACGTAATGCGAGTCAACGTATTTACGTAATCGGTTACGTCGACGAATCACCCCAGCCCCAGTTAAATGAGAGAAATAACTAGAGCTGGAAGGTCAGTGAACACTTGTAGGGTCAGCTAATGACTCTAATCTAGATCTGTCTTACCTTTCCTCTCTTACATCAATCAAGAGCCCTTAGAATCGAACAAGTATATAAGTATATCTTCTTTGGACAGTAACATCTGCACTGCTCTGTAAGGATAAAATTTTGAGCTGCACTTCTGGCCATACCCAGAACAATGCTGTCAAGATAGGTGCTTTTCCTTTGACCACTTCTGATTTACCTGATAGGGGTGTGGCCAGATAACATTCTTCAAAAGTGTGCTTTCCATTTGATCTAGGTCGGCCATCATCAAGGACGTTTCAATCCCTTAAATGTGTCTCAGATGAAACAGAGGTGGTTATAAACATAGCGGACTACCAGGTAGGTCAACACACTACTTACAGACACAAACACATATGAGACACTGAGGCGAGACCAGCGGATACAAGAAAAAGGCCATAAAATGTCTACAACAGCTACAGAAAGAAAACATCATGTGTGAACAGTACTTCCGTTTGTATCCTGGAAAAGCCATTCCATTAGAGCTGTGCGATATGGCAAAAAAATTCATATCCCAATATAGGTCATTCCATATCCCAATAACAATAAATATCCCAATGCAGAAATTTTTTGTAAATTCTATGAAATATTATAAACTCATGATTTTTCTCTGCATCATAAAGGTGGGTTAAGCTATTCTGGAGAAATCTAACATCAGGACAAATAACATTACCATGATACAGAAGGGCTGGGCGGTATATATCGGTATATGAGGTATACTGATATAATTTCAAAAGAGATATAAGATTATACAATACTGTTTATACCGATATAGTTTGATGTTAATTAATTTTTCCATAAAATCCTGCCAGCGTTTGCTCCTCTCTCTCTTTATCTTAGGTCTTTATCAGCCTCTGCTGGCGACCCATAGAAGCTACACATGCATCCATACTTACGTATTCGTCTTGTCGAGATTGACAAAAACAGCCCACTTGCAGCCCTCAATATTTCAATGTTTTGGAAGCTTTATGTTATTTGGAACGTGGTTGTATGGAGAGAAATAATGTTTTGAAGATAACTTAAACCGTAAATATGGCCAAAACATGGACATTCGCCTGGGATATTTTTGAAAGTTTGTGTAATAGCTGTTGTATAAGAGTTTCTTTTCATCAAATTTAAAGTTACAGTTGCATTCCCGGTGTATTAGAAGATATTCAGGTGCATTATAATCTACCTTATGATGGTTTATTGCATATGACGACCAGCTACATTGAGGGGTACTATCTCTGGGTACTATCTGCAATGGAAATCTGAGCACGGCCAAACCGAGTCGAGGAGAGTTGAGCTGGTACTTGTAATGGAAAAACGGCGTGGGAAGCTGACGTGTTTGCAGAAGACGTACGTTAGGTCTGTGAGTGTGAAGAGAACTGAAGGAGGCAAATTTAATAAGTGAGTGATACTTAAGATGGAGAATGAAGTATAATTAAAACAGTGAAATAAGAAACAAGCTAAGTTACTAAAAATAGTAAAAACATGCCCGCTAAAACTGCCCCGCCCCCTCCCCAGAGCTTAGCAGAAAATAAAGATAAATATTTTATACTGGAATTCTGCCTAACAGTACCGGGATATGACTTTTTGGCCATATCGCCCAGCCCTATGATAGAGTAAACAACAACACAGTAAGTAATGTAACTAACATTAGCTAGGTTGTGGGTGAGCAAGCTGTTGCTACTTGCTGCTGCAAAGTAAACATTAGAAGACGAGATGGTCCCAGAGCAACACAGCTGCTCTATACAGCCGCAATACAACTCTCCTGCTGCTCCAGTTAACATAACAGCATGTCTTGGTCAACTAGAAAGTAAGCTTAAAGTCCGTGGACAAGTCATTTAACGTTACCTGACAGACACATCATGCTGAAATTGCTGGAATAATGTTGTGTGGCTCATGCACTCTCTTTGGTATGAAGTCCTCCTGTTCAGTAGTAATCAGTTATGAGTAAACTTTACTCTCCTCCGCGTTTGTTTATTCCTAATGCAAATTTCTTCCCTGCAACGACAAGTGTGGAAGAACGGACCGCGGTAAAGTTAGTTTAAAGTTGGATATTAGTTTTACGATGAATAGTCTACAGATGTCTGTCGAATATCCATCTTTCCAGTACAACGGAGGATTCTACAGCTAGACGTATGGCTGTGCCATGGGCTCACCAGTATCCCCAATTGTGGAGTGGAGAACTCCTTCAGAGGAACAGCACTGAGTCACTGGTATGTGGATGACACAAAATTAAGTGCAAGCCTTCAGAGAACACATCAACTCCGTGGATAGTAACATCAAGTTCACACAAGAAGATATCCATAACAGCAGTTAGGCCTTCCTGGACTGTGCTGTACACATCAAAGAGGACAGGAGCCTGCAAACTGAGGTGTACAGGAAACCTACACACACAGACCTACTTTTCGATTCCCACCACCCACTGGAGCACAAGCTAGGGGTGATCAGAACCCTGCACCACCGAGCTGACAACATACCAGCCCAGCGCCCAAGCCAGAGAGAAGGAACAGAACCACCTGAAGGGGGCACTTACAGCCTGTGGAAACTTTGTGAAAACTGCCACAAGATCCAGGAAGAATAACACTACGGGGAGTGAGGAAAAGAAGGTCGAGTGTAGCTACATTGTGATTCCATACGTGTCTGGATTATGAGAGAAACTCATGGGAATTTTTAAACACACCACATCCCTGTATTTTTTAAAACTAAGAACATGCTAAGACATATACTGGTACACCACAAAGACCGCACACCCAAACACAAGAAAAGCAATCTAGTGTATGCGGTCCAATGCAGTGAAGAATACACAGAGCTGTATACTTGGGAAACTTAACAACCACTACACAAATGCATGGTTTAACACAGGTCAAGACTCAGCAGTTTATTTACACCTGAAGGATAAACGACACTCGTTTGAGTACCACCAGGTGCACATTTTAGACAGAGGATGGATGGCTTGAAAGAGGTGTCAAGGAAGCCATTTACACCCGGATTGAGAAGCCATACCAATTCTTTTTGTTATAGTGTACTGAGCACCTGGTCCGTACTCTGAATTCTTATCTGAATTTGCAGAGTTTTTGTCAACTTTAGTCCTTAAAATGGACAAAGTTATTATTGTAGGGGATTTTAATATTCATGTGGACGTTGAGAATGACAGCTTCAGTACTGCGTTTATCTCTCTGTTAGATTCCATTGGCTTCTCTCAGAGTGTTCATGAACCGACTCACTGTTTTAACCACACCCTCGACCTTGTTTTGGTGTATGGTATTGAAATTGAACATTTAGTGGTGTTCCCTCAGAATCCCTCTTTGTCCGACCACTGTTTGATAACTTTTGAGTTTGTATTGCTGAACTACACGCCATTGGGCAAAAATTTCTATACAAGATGTCTGTCTGATAGTGCTGTAGCTAAATTTAAGGATGCGATTCCATCAGCTCTAAATTCATTATCAAGTCAACTCCTATGCTAATTTCAGTCCCTCCCAAGTCGATCATTTTGTTGATAGTGCTGCAGGCTCACTGCGAATGACACTCGACTCTGTAGCCGCTCTGAAAAAGAAAATAATAAAACAAAGACGGTTAGCTCCATGGTATAATACTGAAACTCGCAAATTAAAGCAAATATCGCGGAAACTTGAGAGGACTTGGCGTTCCACCAAACTGGAAAATTGTCCTTTAATTTGGCAAGATAGTCTCAATAATCTTAGTCTCCGTAATGCCAGAGCAGCGTACTCCTCGTCATTAATAGAGGAAAATAGGAACAACCCCAGTTTTCTTTGCAGCACTGTAGCCAGGCTGACAAAGAGTCACAGCTCTATTGAGCCAAGTATTCCCATAGCTCTCAGTAGTTACGACTTCATGAGCTTCTTTAATGATAAAATTCTAGCTATTAGAGACAAAATTCACCAAGACCTGCCCTCAACTGGCACCAACTTATCTCTAAACTCAGGAACCTTAGAAACAGCTGTAAAACCAGATATATGTTTAGACATTTAGGAGAGGCAGAAACATCAGATATATTGTTGTCAGTTCCATGTATAAAGAACCCACTCAAACTAATTGGCTTTCACTACAACTTTATGGGAACTATAGGTGTGGCAAATGTGTACATTGTTCAAACACATTTGACACTAAAACATTTAACCATCCACAGGAAAGAAATACAACATAAAATAATTTATTTATTGTCTATCTACCCATGTTGTGTATGTTTTGAAATGTCCTTGTGGCTTAATGTATGTGGGCCAAACTAAACGGAATGCAGGGATTGTGCTTGTCACATGACCTGCACAGGATCTACTTAACACACCTGTAAGTGCTTTTGTAATTTCACTGTGTGAGCCTGAAGAAGCAATGGGCAAAACGCGTTGCTCACAAATAAAGTAGTAAGTCAGATCAGTGTGCTGTAGTTTGTTTTTGATTTTTCATGTTTACACTGCTTTGCTTCCCTCAATCTTTACCAACTAACTTTAATGATTTCTTCATCTAAACCATCGGCCTGCCTCTTAGACCCCATCCCGACTAGGCTGCTTAAAGAAGTTTTACCCTTAGTCAGCACTTCTATACTAGATATGATCAATCTATCTTTATCAACAGGCTATGTACCACAGTACTTTAAAGTAGCTGTAATCAAACCTCTTCTGAAAAAGCCCAACCTTGATCCCGATGTTTTAGCCAACTATAGACCTATATCTAACCTTCCATTTCTCTCTAAGATCACGAAGAAAGCAGTCACCAAACAGCTGTGTGACTTTCTACATAGTAATTGTTTAGTTCATCATAGCACAGAGACAGCACTGGTGAAAATTACTAATGACCTCCTTATTTCATTAGACAAAGGACTTGTCTCTGTTCTGGTTTTATTAGATCTTAGTGCTGCATTTGATACAATTGACAATCAGATCCTATTACAGAGACTGGAACATTTCATTGGCATTAAAGGAACCGCTCTAAGCTGGTTTAAGTCTTATCAGTTCGATTTCAGTTTGTGCATGTTAACGATGAATCCTCCATGCACGCCAAAGTTAGTCATGGAGTTCCACAAGGATCTGTGCCCAGACCAATCCTCTTCACTTTATATATGCTTCCTTTAGGCAATATTATCAGGAAACACTCCATAAACTTTCATTGCTATGCAGATGATACTCAGTTATATCTATCGATCAAGCCAGATGAAACTCAGTTAGCTAAACTTCAAATGTGCCTTCAGGATGTTAAAACCTGGATGACCTGTAATTTTCTAATGTTAAACATGGAAAAAATTGAGTTATTGTTCTAGGGCCCAAGTACCTCCGTGATGCATTATCTAAAGATATGGTTTCTCTTGATGGCATCGCTCTGGCCTCCAGCACCACTGTAAGGTTTGATCTTTGATCAGGACATGTCTAAGTCTTACATTAAGCAAATTTCAACGACTTTTTTTCACCTACGTAATATTGCAAAAATCGGGAACATCCCGTCTAAAAATGATGCAGAAAAACAAGTCCGTGCATTTGTTACTTCTAGGCTGGGTTACTGCAATTCCTTATTATCAGGCTGCTCGAAAAAGTCCGTTAAGACTCTTCAGCTGATCCAGAATGCTGCAGCACGTGTTCTGACAGGAACCAGGAAAAGAGATCACATTTCTCCCGTCTTAGCTTCTCTGCATTGGCTTCCAGTAAAATCCAGAATAGAATTTAAAATCATTCTTCTCCCCTACAAAGCTCTTAATGGTCAGGCACCACCTTATCTTAAAGAGCTCATAGTACTTTACTACCCCACCAGAGCAATGCGCTCCCAGAATGCAGGGTTACTTGTGGTTCCTAGAGTCTCCAAAAGTAGACTAGGAGCCAGAGCGTTCAGCTATCAAGCTCCTCTCCTGTGGAACCAGGTTCCAGTTTGGGTTCAGGAGGCAGACACCATCTCCACATTTAAGAGTAGGCTTAAGACTTTCCTCTTTGATAAAGCTTATAGTTAGGGCTGGCTCAGGTGAGTCCTGAACCATCCCTTAGTTATGCTGCTATAGGCCTTGACTGCCGGGGGATTTCGGGGGAAATGAGACGTTAAACTGATGTTGTGACTCATTGTGCTCATTAAAGATCAAGCGATCTTTAATGAGCACTTTAATAATCACATCACTTGTCACAAAGAGTACGGGGTTCCACTTGTTTCCCCAGTCATGACAAAATTCCCAAACTGGCTTTCTCCATCAGGCCATCTAATCATCCAAAGCAATTGGCTCAATGTTACCCTACCTCCCTCAAGTTGATGTGTGGTAAGCGGTCTGGTGCAAAATGGCTGCTGATCATCACATAAGTGGGTGCCACACATTGGTGGTGGTTGAGCCACCCCACTTCACTCTAAAGTGCTTTAAGTTTCTATGGTAAAGCGCTCTATAAATGTAATGCATTTTTTAAGTATTATCATTATTAACATTAGCTGGCCGGCTAATGCAGACCAGTTGCTAACGTTATCCGGTGCAAAATACTATAGTTCCAAGCTGTCCACTTTACAGCAAAGTGTTATTTCTTCAGGTTGTCACATGAAAAGATATAATAAAATATTTACAAAAATGTGAGGGTGTACTCACTTTTGTGAGATATTGTACATGCTGGTTTCTTTAAAGTTGCATGTAATTGCTGGTATAACTTTGACCTACCAGCAATTTATGGCAATTTTGGTTAGCTATTAATTTATTATTAATTAGAGTTCCAAAGTGATACATTTAGTATATTTGTTTAAACTAGATTAGGCAACCGGTTACCAGTTTTCTCTTCTTTAAGCATGGTGCCCTAAGGTGAATTCTATTATCATTAAAAACAGTAATAAATATAGCCGCAAGCGGTGATTCACGGGTTCAAACCTTTTTCTGCCATCAGGGCGGCTGTGGCTCAGGAGGTAGAGCGGGTTGGCCGTTAATCGAAAGGTTGGCGGTTCAATCCCTGGCTCCCCCTGGTTGCATGTCGAAGTGTCCTTGGGCAAGATACTTAACCCCAAATTGCCCCTGGCAATTCCGCCAGTGTGAATGTTAGTTTCCGTTTGAGCAATTAGTGTGACTGGTGAATGCATGTGTAAAAGCGCTTTGAGTGGTCGAAAAGACTAGAAAGGTACAAGTATGGAGCATTTACATCGTGATTTCAATATACTTTCACTGCATTACACATTATAACATCGTTATAAACACATCCCGTGAGTTCTGTAATGATGGGAAAAACTGTTGTTGATTTATAGTCTGATTTGTGTCATGCTACACCCATTTCTTGCATTTGTAGCATACCCAAGTGGTCAGTTTGAACAACTCTCAATGTATGTGTAGTGTCCTTATGTAGACATATCCTTGAAGTTATTTGTGATTTGTAGTCTGATTTCCGTTATATCACCTGCAGTTTGTTTGAATTTTTTTCGTTATATCACCTGGGGTTTGATTTGAATGAAACTTTGAGGGAATGTTTAAAGTTACTTATAAGGACATATCCTGTGAGATTTGTGATGTATGGAGAATTAATGTGTGATTTAAAGTGTAAATTGTGTTAAATGTTTGATCCGTCAATCTCTGGATAAAAGAAAGGTACGACCTTAACTCCGGACTATTGTGGACACTGTGGAGGGAAGGCTTCCAAGTTTCTCTGTCAATCTTATGTTATTTTGACATAAATTGACTCCAAAGCACCACTAGAAGGCATGTTTTGCTTGTAAATACATTTTCTGTGACATCTACTCTATTGTTGAAAAAAATAAACAGCTGAAGAATTATGCTGTCAAAGACTTAATTTCATTTAAAGACTGATTGCATTTATAAAGACTGACAATATACAATTTTGAAAGTCACCACTGTAAGTTAGTAAGGACTTCACATTTTGTTAGTGGCATTAAGTTCAAATAACTGCTGTGTAAAGTTCTAAGCTATGATCTATTACCACTGTGACCCGAGGCAGGAATCGAACCAATGTCTGGCACAGGAGGTGGTACTTTGAGGACTGACACTGTACCACTACGCTATTGAATTACTCCTTTTTGTACAACAATTTGAAGTACTGTTGATGGGAAAGTGCATTTGCCTTAAAAATGAAGCTTTTCAGCTGTCATTTTGGTATTTTTAGTCAGAGCTTAAGAAGCTGAACATGACAATATATGTGCATGTGTCCACATACCAAACAAGAAGGAAGATTTTGCAAGTTGAAGAGTAGGGTGAGAGAAGGAGAAGTCAGTCAGAAATTTCTAATGGAGTCACTGAGAGCACGAGTGTAGGCTACCCATCAATTAAGGTTCAAAACTCAAAAAGTAAACCTCCACTGATGAATATTTTGGCATTTTGAGAGAGAAAAGGCATGAAACTAAACATGTTTTAACAAACACCAATTACAACTTGGAAAGATCTTTTCTACAGTTTAAAGCTCAAATGGAGTCTGTAGCTGTACATATTCCGGAGCAGTAAGCTCTTTTATTTGAGTAGGTTGGAGGAAAGAGGAGTTGGTTTTGTTTGTATGGAAGTTCCAAATAAAAGGAAACAAATATGTATCAAAAGGTTTTCTGTTTTTTTAAACCATTTGTTAATTGAATTTACAGGACAATTGCTATATCATAATATATACAGGTATTCTGATATATACGAGATGTGATTTGGGCCATATCACCCACCCCTATTTGTAATCATACATTTCCCCAAAGAACCACTATGAAACTGTCTCTCAATGTGGCTACAAATCCACAGCACCAGATCTTCACCTTGGTTTCCAGGTTTTTCCTTTCATACACCCCATCAACCTTCTGAGACAGCACAATGGCTTCCACAGAGCAGCTGCTGAGAGCAGCTACTGCAGACAGGTACTGGACAACAATTCCAAATCACATCTCAGACTCATCCTGCTCTGATTGTAATGTGCACAATCAACACACCCATACAAAATGCACACACACACCATATTTAAAAATGTAACACGTACCAGCTGGAGGGAACATCCCAGAGAAACCGTTTGTCAGCATCTACACTTGTAGCCAGGCCTTTAGCAGGCAGCAGCCCCATCACACGCCGACCAATCGGGTCATAACCGGAAAACTCCATACCTAACATGCACTGCTGCAGAGCAAGGTCACCTATGCAATGAACAATGACAGTAATGTAGTGATAGTTTTAATTGTGGGTGCTTGAATTTTGACCTGTATTTCTATTTTTGTGTAGTCTACATTAACAGTGGTTAATAGTACTATTGTTATAAGAACCAAGAAAGTACAAGATTCCTTGTGTGTCTTATACACACACACACACACTTTACCTGGAATAGCATCTGGTGGCAGTTTGCCGGTGGCCAGCATTATATCTCTAAAGTTGAGTGAGCTGTAGTAGACACGACACAGTTGCACGTTGGGGTTGCTGGTCACAAAGTGGCGGAGTGGGGAAGCAATCCAGCGCAGAGAAGACAAGTCACCTCGAGTCAACACATTGACGTATGCCTGCTCAGTCAACTCTTCTTTTAAATCTGAAAACCGCAAAACACAAAGAAATGCTTCACTGGTAGCCATGGACATCACACATTCTGAAAATAAAACAAGTTATAGGCATTAAACAGGTCTGAATATATCCTTTGTCAAATTAACTAACTCAAATATATAGGTTGTGTGAAATGACAATAAGCAATATTTTGGTACCGTGACTGATGAGCTGATGCCTGAAGACGCCCCAGTGTCCGTCTCTGAACACATTCATGACCAGATCCCCTTCTAGCACTGACTGCATAGACTTATGGGCTGGCTGGAGGCTCGGTACTGCAGAAGACTCGTTTAGATTGGACACAAACGCACAGCTGGTGACAAGGTAGGAGAAATGACATAAAAAGGGAACACACTAAAAAAAACACAATACATGAATGTAAGCGAGACAATACCTTCATACAAGATGGCCACTAAATGAATGTTGGTAAGAACTGTGTGAAGTCTGATGTGATAATACACAAGCATACACTGGTATTTACAACTCAAACCTGCAAACCCCAAATTTAAAATTGCAGTACTACTAAAGTGCCCATTATGACAGGCACAGTTGGCCCAGTGGTTGTGAATTGTATTTACCTATTACGCTTACAGTAGACTGTCTTTAGGCCTAAATTCTGTTACTGTGACAACACCAGTACAGGATTGTGTAGGGTGAGTGTATATATCCTACCGTATTCGGTTGCCACCTGGCTCCTGCAATAGACAGTTGACCATTCCCACAATGCCACAGTGAGGCTTGGAGGCAGTCAACCACACTGGACAGTCTGATGACTCTGCAATCATCGCCTGCAGCACAGATCCACATAGTAACCCCCAGTTATGACTAATGTCACATTTGTAAATGATGACTGAAGTCACAAGGAAACTGTATTCAACATACTTTGAAGGTTCTGATATATAGGTATGACATAAAATCCTGTTTAGTTATTCAGACTTGAAAATAGTTCATGGGGTCACTGTTAGACATTTCAAAAGCCAGACACACACAGAAGGTTATTGAACCCACCTTAAGTGTTTCCACCCACGTGTAGTCAGTTCTGTCCACAGGTAGGAAAACGGGCTGTTTGGCCAGAGACTGACGGCGACAAAGAAAGAGGGCCGTGCCATAAAAAGATTTCCTGACCGCCACCAGGTTGAGAGAGGCCTCAGAGAACACCTTCTCCCACTCAGCCTGGAAAGAAGAGGGAGATAATATCAGCAAAACATCATCTCCCATTAACCATTTAATGTGATCTTAGCATCTCGGCATACTGATCACGTCATTCACTTATTTCTTTGAACTTCCAGCTTCAAGGGTGTTAAAGTTATGTAGACTGAAAGAATGATGCTTTTATCAAACTGAGGAACTTTTCTGAGGATTTTTATCCTGAAGGACCCAGTCACTGTGATGACTGTAATGGTGTGCTCATACTGAAAGTGAATCCAGCGTTTCACGGGGCTTGATTACATACAGCTATCATTGTACTTTACTGTGAACAAGTTAGCATAGCATAGCCTGGATCTATCCGAACTCCATTCAGAAAACAAACAAAAATGTTGTTGTCCTGCTGACTTGCTGACAGACCTGACAAAGCATAAATTATTATTAAAATTATTATATTAATGTTTAACAAATCTGCATCATATTTTAGTTATTCCGGCATTAGTTTGATCTGTTCATTGCAAATAAATCACAGCAAAATGTTTACTTTGGGTTCATACAGCTGTAGTTTATTTGCGTGTTTAGGAGGGTCAAACATCGCAGTAAGTGTTGCCACTGACCTGTGTGAGCAGTCCTTGCTGGCTGCTGCTCTGAGTAGTGCCAGAGAGGAATGCAACGGTTTCCCCCAGAGTCTCTCCCTTCAGCAAGGTGTGGATAAGAACAAACCCCCTTTGTTTGGCTCCAGAAGCCAGATTTGCCACCAGCAGTGCAGGGTCCTTCCTTACAGGGCCCCAGGCGTGGTTACACACCACTAGGTCTGCCCCTCCTACTACACCTCCAGGAGCCGCACACATCAGGGGGTCCCACTGAGCTGATGTAACTGCCAGCCTCTCAAGGGTGGCCTGATGGGGGGTAAGAAGGTCCAGGTTGGTTGCTGTGGCAGTGTAATCCACACGCAGCATGGGCTGGATGTTGAGGAGGGCAACCAAGCGAGAGAAGAGCTGACTATCGTTGGAGAGAGCCTGGCAGTGGTCGGAGAGGTGAAGAGGGGTGGAGATTTTAAATATTCTGAGACTGAAGCATCAATTAGTCATTCTGCATTTAAAGGAAATTTTCTATTGGATTTTCATCTAGTTTTCAGTCTTACCTCCAGGACTTTGATCTTTCCAGGCATGCTATTTTCTATGGTGATGTCCAGGCAGTGTCTGAGGGCCTGGCTGTCGAGCAGCCCCTGCAGCAGGCTATCCTGCAGCAGACACGCCCTCTCCTTCTCCACTGTCTGTTCTAGCTCAGATCGAAGGTTCCCATTCAGCTCCAGGCTGCAAAGCAGGGCCATCAGCCGCACCAGGCCGGGCTCAGAATTTTCGGGGTTGGGTAAAGGACCGTCTGACTCCACTTGTATCCCGGGGATGGAGAGCTTGACACCATGAGGGGCCAACTTTTGCTGCAGTCTGTGGATTAAACCTGGATGGACAGAGTGGGACAAAACGTTCAAAGGACATGTATAAGCAGATGATACCAAAAAAGAAAATGCGCTGATTAGTCAACATTTTGTTGATTTTAATGGATGCATCAGTTTCTCTTCATGCATCAGAAATAACATTTGACTGCTGTTTTCATGTGAAAAAACAGCTTGCTTTTCAGTGGCTTGCTTTACAGAACAACTCAGGGATGTTCAATAAAAGAAATATATTAAACTCTGAAGAAAGCAGTCAGTGATAGTACTGAAAATACCAATGACAGACAAACTCCCTTCATCATTTGGCTACGAATCACGTTCTTTTGTGGACAAAAAAAAACGAAGGGGGGAAGGATTTAAAAAATATATTTTTGACTATTTTCAAAAGAATTTTCTGAGAGCCTATTGTAAATACCTAATAATACTAGTAAAACAGAAAACTAATGTCTGCTTTTTTTTAGGTTGTACCCAAGGTTTGTTGTCATGGCAAGTTATGCTGCATCTCTAACCTGCTTTATGAACCGGTTATATATGTGGTTAATTCGATTCGATTTAACAAATTCGATTTACTTGTAGATTTACTTTCTCTGGGATTATTACCCGACTCCCTCGCTCCATAATTTTTTATTACAGTGGACCTAATATAGAGTTGTGTAGCTTTATATCTTAATCATATTACACATTAAAGAAGAGTCCATAAAATACTAAGAAGATAGAGAATTACAACAAGAACACTATTGGCCTCAGGTGAAGATATCAATGGTCGTTCAGTCTTGGCCACCGGTAGTCCTAACGTCATTACAGCAACCAGGAACACTAACAAACCAGCAGTATCGATGACCCTGGCAAACGACCCCACTGAGGTTAAATAGCTGAGTTTCCCTGCCAGTCAGTCAGAACTGAAGAAGTCCTTTGGATGAGGGACGAAACGTCTTCCAGTATCTTCAACCAAGTCCAGTTGCCCTTTACTTTAACCTTCGTTGGATAACTATGACCTGGATGACTGAGAATCTTCATAGACAACAAGAACACTGTGTGTGTAATTACAAATTTACTATCAACAAGCCTCCTCAGCTTTGTTGGCTACCCCGGTATTAGATTTAGCCGTTAACATGGCTTTTGTCAACCCTGACTTTCCTTGATAAACCCGGGTTAAAGAGGTCATATTATGCTCATCTTCAGGTTCAAAATCTTATTTAGGAGTTGTACCAAAACAGGTTTACATGGTTTAATTTAAAAAAAACACCTTTTTTTTTTTCTTCATACTGCACATTGCTACAGCTCCTCTTTTCACCCTGTGTGTGAAGGCTTTGTTTTAAGTATGGAGTAATACATCTTGCCTCTTCATGATCTTTGTAGGGAGTTGCACATGTGCAGTTCCTAGTTAAGGACTACTAGCCAATCAGAAGCAGAGAAGGGCCGGTCAGTGAGAAGCCGGCTTCGGTTAAGCTATGTATCCCCTTACCAGTTTAGCAACATGGACTGGAGCAAGAGTTTCAGAGTGGTGAGTTATTAATCTGTAACAAAAGTATCTTTCATCCATAAAGTTATAACTGAGCTCTGTCTCTACATCACAGTAACAACTTTATGTCCATTGAATGCCTGGAGGGTAGCTAGTGTTTGGAAGGAAGAGGTGGTGTGTCCACTTGGCGAGCATTATATGGAGGCGCATTTTGCTGTGACTCACAGGGATGAAAGGGACGCTGATGTTTAAACTCCCTTCATAGTACAGGCCTCATCTGCATATGATCACAATGAAGTAATAATCCTCATTCGAAGTAATAAGGAATGATACAGCCACAAAGACGACAGAGATTTTGTTTACCTTTGCAGAGCCTCAGCTGCTCTGCAAGTTTCCCATTGGCTGTCAGGCACTCCATCTCCACATAGGGAACAAACACAAACTCCTCCAGGGTAGGGGGATTCTGCTGCTGCTGCCGACGGGGTGCCACAGTGGCATGCAGACCGGAGATCTGGACTCCACCAGCAACAATGTTGTCAAGGCAACGGTTTACGTGGACATCCACAGCTACAGGAATGAGAGAAATATTCGATGTGGAGTTCAAGACTTACAGAAGCTCAACATGTTGCTAATCATATCCAGCATAAAAAATCTTTACCCCAGCTGTGGCTGTGCTAAAAATAGTGATAAACAGGAAAGTGCCTGTGCAAATACAGATTACAGAAAATTAATTTTGAATAGAATGACAATGTTGGGATGCGTGACAACAGCAGTAACGGCAAATGAAACTAATTACTTTCTCAAATTAAATAACACAATTATAATTACTGAAATTTAAATGGACTCAACTACAACTGTTTTGATGGCAGACAAACACAGACTTGTATTTTGTGGTTTATGATCCATTGTCACCCGACTTTATGGCAGGCAATGAATAATGTCAATGCTGCCCTGGAAAAACGGACATTATTTTTCCATCGTTGAGATCAAGGACAAAAATATGGTGAGTAGTGCAGGTGTGAAAACTGTATCTACATCAATGACAAGTCATTCTAATCTTCTGAAACAACACACTTGCACAAAACTAATCGCCAGTATATCCACATTTTGCTACATATCCAACAGTTGCTACATCAACTACTTACATTTCATCATTGTGATAATGGGTACAATGGCTCATGAAATAGAAATTGTGACAGTTGTCTTTCCCCACTGCAACACTAACACTTATACAAGAACTGAAGCAAAGAGTAATGCAAAGGTTACTTTCCCTACTTACTGTTTATTTTTATATGCATTAGTTGGTAAAAAAAATTCAATTACTTTTAAGAGAAGTAATGAGTAACTTCAACTATTTACTAATTTTCACCAACTTGCACAAAACTGTTGATACCACACACCTTCCTTTCCGTCAGTGTACTTGCAGACATTCGCCAGATGGACAACTGGATCAACACACACTGAGCGGATCCTGGTTGGCAAACGCAGACTACGACCCGACAGGCCAACCACGATCATCTGTAGCATGGTGTCCAAAAAGGTCACCCAGTTTCCTGTCCACTGCAGTTTCCCACTGTCTCCTGGAAACAGCCAATCACATGACATGACCAGAGTGCTACTAAGGTCTGGGGGATACAGAGGTCTTTTAACTACTGCCGTTTGTACTGTCTTCTGGGTTTCATATTTGCATTTTAATAAAATTAAATATAAAAAAACAATCGCAACTAAACTTCAAAGAAGGTTTCAAAGACAACACAAACACACACCACTGTTACCTGCATTGTTGGACTCCAAGATGCCTTGGAAAGCATTCCCATAGTCATAACCACGCAGTCGCAGCTCTTTGTAGACATCATGTGCCGTAAGCCTCATTTTAGGGTCACCTTCATCGTAGGCAGCTTGTTGACTTATCCTACTACGGAATGAGTCAAGGGCTGCATCCTCCAGAATGCTCACCTTACCTGAAAATCACTCATATGAGTAAGACCAGGACCAACCACAACAGAGAATATAGTGCTTGTAAAGGTACTGAATGACACAGATCAAAAGTAAAGTGAAGATGAATAATGTAAAATACTACTAATACTAATATAAAAGATACATGAAACAGTACTGAAACAGCACTATTTATTTGAATTTTCAAACAATATTTGTACAAAAACGACCTACCACTGACAGCCAGGTTTCCATTCTCTGAAACCTCAAACTTGTTGGTGGCAGGCATGAGACGCACCTCCAACTGGACTGAGCCTGGCAGGAAGAAAATGGTGAAGAGAGAAGACAGACAGAGAGGCTAAATCAGATGAATATCGAACAGGAAGTCAAACAGCTCATCAGTCCATCCCAATCAAAGATCTCCGATCTCCCCCTCCAAGCCCCTGTGATCACACCCTTCTGCTCTGCTCTCACCGGTCTTTGGCAGGATCGTGGCCCTGTGAATAGTGACGTCCTCAAAGGTTACAGGGGTGATTTCCATGACAACCCCCAGACTTCTTAGCAAGGTACGCCAGGCTAGCACCAGGTAACCCGTCGCCGGATACAGGACACGACCATCAATGCAGTGTCCAGTCAGGTAGTAGTCTGTAGACTCTGGGTTTATGTCTGTTGTTTGTCAAAGAAGAGTTGGACACCAGGTACACCAAGTGTCAAATGAAATAAGAGAGTACTGTTTTCTTAACATGAGCCAAAAGAGCAGATGCAGAACTGTGTTTATTCATTCATTCATTCAGATGTATATTTCTTACCAATCTTATAAACTGTGGCAGAACTGGTTCCTCCAGAGCCAGAGGAAAAATCCTCTACCTTGGGGACATCCCAGGTCTGGGCATGGTCCCACTGCACCAAGGGGGCAATCAGAGGGGTACCAACTGGGACAGGGTACTGCACCACTGGGCAGAGGCCGTTCCCATGTACGTTGACCCTAAAGAGGTGCATTAAAAATAATTGCAAAATAAAACTATATGAAACCGCTTCCAAGACTGCTAAAAGTAGAGAAGCCCTAATGCACTAAAGTCAGTAAATGCAGACAGAGAGGCATTTACTGACCCGTTCATGTAGATTTTGCCTATGTTTGAGAGGAAGAACTCAAGGTTGTTGGTGTGGCCTCTCTTCATCAAGGGGAGGATGGAACACGTGTGCTTCAGGCTACGCTTCAGGATGGCCTGTGCACAAAACAGACAAGTTGAGCAATGGATGAGAAGATAAATTTCGTGTTCTTGGTGATGCAATCTGCACAACACAAGATGCAGTGCTAATACAGGAAGTGTAAAACGATGTGGTCGGACTAGGCTCAGTTTAATGCAAATTGAATGAGAAAATGTTTCTACAGTATGAAATACTATATTTTATTTGCCTTTCCTAATGGATACTATCGCAGGCACGCACGACACACAGTTCACCCTCCTCTAGGGATGGGTATCGCTACTCAATAACTTTAAGGCATCGACCGAAACAGCACAGTATCGGGTAGTATCAGAACGTCTCCAGTCAAACCAGTACCTTCATTCCATACCTTTTATAACCAGATCGCGCTAAATGTATGATATTGCTTGTAGCCAAACATGCAAGCAACACACCAAAAGAAAGGGAAGGGCACGTCTCGTTTTTCCATATGTGCGTGCAGCATAGACTGTATCGGAAAAAGTCTAGTGGACGGCAATAGGTGGCCCGCAGGCCAGAAATGGTCACCAGCAATAATATCTGGCCCACAGCCAGATTGCTTTGATAGCAGAAAAATAAAAAATAAATAAATTGATAGCGGCTGGTGCTGAAATAGATCAACAGTTACTCACACAATCACTTCCTCTGTGCTGTAGAGTGTGTGTGTCCCAGCGTTGGATCCGCATTCATAAACGTATGGACGCTTATTTTCATTTCCCTGAGGAAATTCAGGGGAATCCAATCACACATTTACTAGTTTTAGACAGTTTTTTCAGCGGTGTATCAAGCAGTCTTTCAAATGTCCTTCAGAACTCTTCAAAGAAAAAGCTCTCAATAAACTCGACAAAGCATTTCTGCAAAGAAAACGTCCTCGCGGTTTATTTTTTTGGAGACACAATCCTTTATTGTGAGCATGTGTAAAAAGTGTCCTTATAATCAATTTGTTTAACAAGAGAGAAAAAAAATAGCCACAATTATTTGGAATCAATCTTACAACCTTCCCAACGGGAGTCTCACACAGTACTGACTGTGCTAAACGTGCACACAAGCATTTGAAATAATTTGTCTGTTGTTTAAATGTAGCCTATGTCATCATGGACATGCTACACATACAGTGCCTTGCGAAAGTATTCGGCCCCCTTGAACTTTGACCTTTTGCCACATTTCAGGCTTCAAACAAAGATATAAAACTGTAATTTTTTGTGAAGAATCAACAACAAGTGGGACACAATTATGAAGTGGAACAAAATTTATTGGATATTTCAAACCTTTTTAACAAATAAAAAACTGAAAAATTGGGCGTGCAAAATTATTCAGCCCCCTTAAGTTAATACTTTGTAGCGCCACCTTTTGCTGCAATTACAGCTTTAAGTCGCTTGGGGTACGTCTCTATCAGTTTTGCACATCGAGAGACTGAAATTTTTGCCCATTCCTCCTTGCAAAACAGCTCGAGCTCAGTGAGGTTGGATGGAGAGAGTTTGTAAACAGGAGTTTTCAGTTCTTTCCACAGATTCTCGATTGGATTCAGGTCTGGACTTTGACTTGGCCATTCTAACACCTGGATATGTTTATTTGTGAACCATTCCAGTGTAGATTTAGCTTTATGTTTTGGATCATTGTCTTGTTGGAAGACAAATCTCCGTCCCAGTCTCAGGTCTTTTGCAGACTCCATCAGGTTTTCTTCCAGAATGGTCCTATATTTGGCTCCATCCATCTTCCCATCAATTTTAACCATCTTCCCTGTCCCTGCTGAAGAAAAGCAGGCCTAGACCATGATGCTGCCACCACCATGTTTGACAGTGGGGATGGTGTGTTCAGGGTGATGAGCTGTGTTGCCTTTACGCCAAACATAACATTTTGCATTGTTGCCAAAAAGTTCGATTTTGTTTTCATCTGACCAGAGCACCTTCTTCCACATGTTTGGTGTGTCTCCCAGGTGGCTTGTGGCAAACTTAAAACAAGACTTTTTATGGATATCTTTAAGGAATGGCTTTCTTCTTGCCACTCTTCCATAAAGGCCAGATTTGTGCAGTATACGACTGATTGTTGTCCTATGGACAGAGTCTCCCACCTCAGCTGTAGATCTCTGCAGTTCATCCAGAGTGATCATGGGCCTCTTGGCTGCATCTCTGATCAGTCTTCTCCTTGTATGAGCTGATTTGCAGTGGTCTGATACTCCTTCCATTTCAATATTATCGCTTGCACAGTGCTCCTTGGGATGTTTAAAGCTTGGGAAATCTTTTTGTATCCAAATCCGGCTTTAAACTTCTCCACAACAGTATCTCGGACCTGCCTAGTGTGTTCCTTGTTCTTCATGATGTTCTCTGCGCTTTAAACGGACCTCTGAGACTATCACAGAGCAGTTGCATTTATACGGACACTTGATTTCACACAGGTGGATTCTATTTATCATCATTAGTCATTTAGGTCAACATTGGATCATTCAGAGATCCTCACTGAACTTCTGGAGAGAGTTTGCTGCACTGAAAGTAAAGGGGCTGAATAATTTTGCACGCCCAATTTTTCAGTTTTTTATTTGTTAAAAAGGTTTGAAATATCCAATAAATTTCGTTCCACTTCATAATTGTGTCCCACTTGTTGTTGATTCTTCACAAAAAATTACAGTTTTATATCTTTATGTTTAAAGCCTGAAATGTGGCAAAAGGTCGAAAAGTTCAAGGGGGCTGAATACTTTCGCAAGGCACTGTAGATTGGTTAGATTCTCGAGATAAAATCGTTCAGTTCATTTAACGGAAACAACGAGCCCCACAGTCTAATTCTTTCAGATTTACAGGTGTAACCTGCATGGTAAAACAACAACACAAAAAAAAGGGCCAACTCGCATTACATTTGGAGTGCTTGTTAAGTCAAGGCCGCTCCTTAAGTCCGAATGGGTTTGTTCCTTGATTATTTATATTCCTTTAGTCTGTAAGGGTCCATCGATCAAAAGAATCAAAACAGCAAGTTGTGAATCCTGTCATGTGAAGTCCATCGCTCTGTCTGCTAACTTCTCTCATCCTGCACCCTGTTGTTGTCTGTTGGAGCTAGATCAAATGAATGACGTATATTTGATATTATTAGATAATTTTTATACAAGTAATATACTGTGTTAAATAAATGAACTGTTTCATAGTAGCCTATTTCAGTTTTGAGCAAGAGGAATTAAAGGCCTGTCCCAAATAAAGGCAGGGTCAATTCAGTGATTTTAGTAAATAAAACCCCGGGCTATTAATCAAAGTTTTAGGGTAGTAATTTGAAAAAAGTAATTACAACAATAAAAATAATAATACCAATCAACTACTATGGCCTCAACAGGTGGCATTTTATGCAAGGTATCAAATGAAGTACTCTATTGGTATCGGTATCACTTTAAGGATAATGGTTTTGCTACTGGCATCTTAAAATTTTAAACAATACCCAACCCTACATTCCTCTTACCAATTCAAGAAGTGGAGTGTAAAAAGAAGAACCAATGGATAACTCCATTAGAAGCTGGTCAAGTTCTCAAATAATGATGTTTGCTAAACTGGTGATACACTGTTTGTGTGTGCAAAAAGTGCTCAAACAGCTTCTTTTCAAGAGTGTTGCAGTCCATCAACAACATGCTGAGCATACCTGCAGTAGAGCATGAGGTGCTATCTCTACCACCACAGCGTTTTCAGGCACCAGACTGAGGCCTTCCTGGAACAGCACAGGGCTCACCAGGTTGTTGACATGGTAGTCAGCTGAGCTGTACAGAGCCAGAGGAGAGTCCCATTCAGACTGAGGAATGCTGGTGCTCACCCAACGGGCTGAACGCTGCCGCGGCATCTTGATCACCTACACAAAAGATGACATTTTATATTATTTATTAGTAATCAATTATATGCCAAAAAGCATGAAACATAACTGATCTGGACTAGACAACTTGGTTCCTACAGTTAGAATAATGGTGTTAATAATCTGACGTGCCTAGTAGCCTGGTACTGTAGGACAGCAACAGAGTGCAGAGAAGAAAGACAACATTTCTAGATATATAGCAGCCAAAACTTTCATTATGCTGAATTTGCAGGATATAAAACAGTTCTCATGAAAACATTTAATTAATAAACAAGCTAATTAAATGCATGACAACATACCAAAAATGTAATATATTACTACACTAAAGACAAGTGGGAATGTCTTCCCTGTAGCTGTCACTGTAACAGCAGCAGTCAGAGCTTCACTGTTGCATAATGCTGAAACACAGCACAGATATTACCTTCTTCAGAGCAGCCAGGAGGGTTGGGGCGATGGAGGCCATGTAATAGGAATGGAAAGCGACTCCAGCGCTGCGCACCTCCTTTGCAAACACTCCCTGCTCTTTCAGCTTGGAAACATATTTACTAATCGCTTCCTGATGACACAAACACACCACATCTGTCAAGATACATCCCCCTGCACCTTGTAAAAAAACAAGATGAGTAAAAGCCAATGTAACCTTGATTACATTAGATACTAGAGAATATGTTGTACCTGTACTACCTTACATTGGTTTTACTTTGTTTAAAGCATCGAGGCACATTTTGTGTTGTTATGTTATGCTAGTTAACAACTACTACTGGTTCCTTCTTCTCCTCCTGTTTGTCAGAAAAAGTTACGATGTCACGCTAAAAGTGAAGGTCGTGTAAGTTTGTTGACCAGTTTGATTAGCTGTGTGCATCATTTTCCACAGTAGTTTTCCAACCTGTAGTATAAAGCACTTGTAATATTTAAAGCAATATTTAAATTACAAACAAAGGTTTACCTAACTTTGCAATTTCTAGGATACAAGGTAACTAATCCTGCAACAAAAAAACATTTACAAAATCAACACAATGTGAGAAAATGGAAATTAAAACTTCCCAGACTTAAAGAAAGTTAAGTTATCAGACTGTGTAAAATTCAGGTTCTCAGTGTGTTAGTGGGGCTATAAAAGACGGACCTGCGGACCGGAGATGGTGACGGTGTCCTCAGCATTGTGGCAAGCTGGGACCACTCCTTGAGGACACTGAGCAAGACATTCTTCCCAGGTCAACCCTGGAACACAGAAAGCAAGCACAAAGGAAAAAAAATGTGCAAAAAATAAAAAACAACAAAAACCAAACAAAAATAATATAAATATAACCACTGTTGTCTGTCAGTGTCTGGTACACAAACAGTTAACAGTCATCCTCAAATTAGCAAGACAATAAGATAAACCAAAAGGCATCATCATTGCTTTGCATTATAACTATCAAATGTAACTCATTGCATTGTGGTTTCAACCTAAACTAATAAACCTATAGACAAACATATGCAGTGTCTACAGAGTCTTGGTGACAGAATGATCGCTTATGTATAGAGGACAGTGGGATTGATGCAAAACTTTGTGTCCAGGCATGTACAAGACTTTCTGCAACTCAGTAAAGCACATCTTGATTAGTTACAAGTCTGAAGCCACACAAAATTGAGGCCAGTGAGTCTTCTCAATAAATGATAGAATGAAAGTTTTTAAGTTTTTAAAAAGTCGCACTACTTCTCTAAGGATAAGGCTCGTGATTTATTTTTGGTTTTTATAGTCTTTCACAGAAAAATACCTTGATTATAATGATAAAATGAGTCTGTCTATTAAAGTAGATTTTGAATCAGATTTTCGGTTTCAATCTAAGAATTGTTTAAGTTGTAAGCAGACATTTATCATCGCAGTTTACAGTAAATGAGGAAAGTGAAGAGGAGAAAATTTAAAATGAGCTGCTGATTATGCATCACACTCCCTATGGTCTGATTTTCAATCAAAATAAACAGATTCAATATTTTTTAATGAAACCCTAAGTACTTGTTAAACAGTAAAAGTAAAAGCAGCTCAGTCTGTTAAGACTTGGCTTGGAAACCAGTGGGTTGCCACCTGAGCAAGGCCCTGAACCCAGAGCTGCAAGATGGCAGCCCACTGCTCTTAAAAAGGATAGGTTAAATGCAGAGAACAAATATCCCCTTCCCCTTCCCTTTTTAGGGCATTCAAGTCCAAGTCCAGCTCGGACCACAGATATGTGTGGACTGGTAGCTGGAGAGGTGCTAGTTCACCTCCTGGGCACTGCCAAAGACGGCCTTGAGCAAGCCCCTGAACCCCCATGTGCTCGGGACGCCGCACCACGTGGCAGCCCCCTCACTCTGACATCTCTCCATGTGTTGCTATAGGTCCTGTTTGTGCATGTGTGTGTATTTCAGACCTGTGTAAAATACTAAAATTAACAACAGAGAGAAAACATTGAGTTTCCCCTTGTGGGATTATTAAAATATATCTTCTTCTTCTTCTTCTTCTTCTTCTATCTTCTTCGTAAAACCCGACTTACAGAAAAAGAAAAATAGCCTGATTAATAAAGCCAGCCAGGCTGAAATGACCTTCATTTTTAGTGGTTAATGTCAGTGATGAAACTAAACAGTAAATGCTAGAAATTGTCTTTCTGTTGCTTAAAACCCTGGTGTTCAGAGAAATTTTAAAATATTGAACCCACCTTCCCAGGCCATTAAGAACTTCACACGTTGAATTTACCCTAACTACTGGATTTAAGTTCATCCAAATCGTCCGTAGCATTTCAGAAGAAATCATCTGAATTACAGACATACAGTTGACATACTTCTGAAATCTGAAGGTTTTCATTCCAAACAAGCACATTCCACAATTATTTCCTTCTCTCTAGACAGTGTGCTTTATTCATAAAACCAGCTGCTGAAATAAGGTAAAGAATGCTCTCTCTCTTACCGACTGCAGCCATGCCTCCTGGGGGAAGGTTGGCCTCCTTGATGCAGCGGCCTCTCCAGTAGGCAGCCAGGATGGCCTCACTGTGAGTGAGGGAGCCATCAGCGTAGCCACAAGCCAGCTCTCCTACGGAGTGTCCTACGATGCCATCAGGCTGCAGACCCAGCTTAGTGAGTAGGTCGATCTGAGCTATCTGTAAAGAGATGCGCCACAGCACACATGGGCTTACTTCCAAGATTTGTGTTTAATCTTTTTACATAACATTATATAATACAAGCTAGGGTTAAGCAATGTCTACAATGAAACATCGAGATGGATGATGACATGGGGCGGGGGTGGGGTCATCTTTTAAGCCTCGAGCAGACGCACACATGGACAGCTGTGGACCGCACGGATGCGAACTACTTCTGTTATGTGCATGTGTTCACTCACTGTCACTCACACAAATTGGTAGCCTATTGCCTTGCAAGTCACGGACACAGTGGATATTTTACAAGCAGCGAGCAGGTGCCTCATTTATAAACAGTGCGTACGTACAAGACAGTGCTGGAAATGTGTGTATGCCACTTCCCAAGCAAGGGTTGTGATCTATAAAAAAAACAAACTTGTTGGGAGAATGTGCGGTCCTGTAAGTAAACTCTGAACCATGCGTACGCACATAAACTGGAGAAATGAGAAACAGCAACTCACATGGCAGAAGGAGTTAATGAATAGGCCTACTATTATGTAAAATAATTTGAAATATTACCTCTGAGCATTATAGGCTTAAAGCCATTCTGAATAAACAAACACTGTTCGATTGATTTTCGCTTAAGTGCACAAAAGTAACATAATTTAAGATCATTTGCAGCACACATGAAAAATAACCAGATAAACACAAACAGATATCTGTTTCTGCACAAGAACACCTCAAATATGTTGTACAGTTTAATAAGGAATCATATTAATTTAATCAATTTATTCTCATAAATAAGGTGAACAGGAGGACATATTACATTTAAATTGATACCGTTTTCAATGCGTCAGTCGAGCAAATACTAGTGAATGGCTTCATATAGCCTAACATGCCTCATTGAGCCAAACGCTGTTCGCCAGCAACAGGATGCCCCTTCCTACAGATCGGTTATAAAGGAGTCGAGCTCTGTTGCCCCAATTACTCCGGTGCAAAAGCTGCATGAAAGTGCGTTTTTTACTCACCAAACAACATGCTTCAGCTTCACCAAAAGGAACGTAACAGTCAAATGGAGTTAAATTTCATTTTGTAGCTTCTCTGTCAGAATTTGCCTCCTTTTCTTCCTGCAGTCAGTCCGTATTAATATTAATGAGGGGCGTTTCACTCACCATTTACAGGCAACCATGGCCGTTTGAAGGGGCGGACATGGAGCTCCCTCACATGCGCCACATTTCAAGTTGATGCAATGCTCCATATTTGTATAGCACCTTTCTAGTCTTTTCGACCACTCAAAGCGCTTTTACACTACATCTGCATTCACCATTCACACACATTCATACACTGGCGCCAGGGGCAATTCGGGGTTCAGTATCTTGCCCAAGGACACTTCGACACGCAACCAGGGGGAGCCAGGGATTGAACCGCTTACCTTTAGATTAACGGCCAACCCGCTTTATCTCCTGAGCCGCAAGCCGCCCCAACATTGTGATTTATAAAGGGAACTTGCTTACAAGTGGGCGTACGCGCGGTTTTTCAAGTCTGAATATTTTTGGCGTACGCCATTTTTGGCTTTTGGCCGCACGTACACTTTTGGTGAGGATTCTGTGCAGTTTTATAAATGAGGCCCCAACAAGTCAATATCTATCTGTGTAGATATTGTGTTGGTTGCTCCCACTACCTCTCAGCCCTATCTCTCTTGCTCTCTCACTCTCAACCCCAAACTGGTTGAAGCAGATGGCCACCAACCCCGAGCCATGGCTCTGCTTGAGGTTTCTGCCTCTCAGGAAGGAAGTTTTTAAAAGGAAGTTTTTCCGTGCCTGTGTCGCCTAGTGCTTGCTCCTGGTGGGATTTGTTGAGTTTCTGTCAATAATATCAAGGAGTATGCTCTAGACCTGCTCTATATGAAAAGCTCTATGAGATAACTGTTGTTGTGATTTGGCACTAAAATTGAATTGAGTTGGATACAGATTTAAATTTATTAGAGCAGATCAACTAAAATGTTTATTGCACATAATATGTAATCTAGAGGCCAACTGGTGCCAAACTTTGCACAGAGCCTCAGTGTGGCATGGGACACAACTGGTCCAAATTTTGTGGTGATGAGAAAGACCGACGTGAAGATATGACGTCACTTTTAATCATGAGAGTCCACAGATTCCATGTGCAAAGTTTCGTGCAGATCTGATTCTTAGCCTAGGAGGAGTCTGAAAAAGTAGGTTTCACACATTTTAAGGAAAAAAAAATATATCACAAGATGCAACTCAATTTAGGGAACACTTGCGAGCAGCAAAGCTGCTGGAGTCCTATTGTTTTTGTTCTCGTTCTCATTGTTACGGGTTGGGGGCCTCATACAAAGCAGCATAAAACTTATTGAAATCGCTCAGATTTTTATTATTCTTTGGTAAGTAAAATTCATACTGCAGTAAAGTAAGTAAAAATCATTCTGTAAGTGAAATTCACAGAGCTTATATTTAGCTGCACCCACCTCAGACACAAAAAATGACACGTTAACCAGTAGGTGGTGCTAAATCACGGCAAACACCTTATCGGTGTTCCTTGAATTGAGCTGCATCTCAGTATTCAGGCCACACCCATTACTGCAAATATTTTTTTCCCCACAAAATCATGAAATATGCATAATGTATTTTTTTGAGATACCTCCTAGGAGGAGAGTCCGATCTTCACAAAACCTTTCATGTAGAATCTATGAACCTCCTGATCAAAGGCTATTAAAGAATCAATCATCCAAATCATCCAAAAATGCCTTGTAGTACATTTCTGAATGGTCCATTAGAGGCTACTTGCAGGTCTTGCATTTTGAATGTTTTGTTACTACTACTCTTTTCCACCGTCAAACAACTTAATCACAATCAACACCCAGATATCACAAACAACTCTAACACGTCGGATTGACATCGTACATTGGCAATAGAGTTATAGCTCAGAAAATACAGCCAGTGTGGAGGTAGTCCTGCAGTGTGTGTACAGCTAACAGCTGACGGAGTTAAGCTAAATACTGGGTCCGGAGTTATTGTTTTAAGTTTTCATCAGTCAGGAGGTTTTACACAGAGCTGAAGTAGGTCTCCTCCTCTACAAAACAAACGGACCAGCTGATTACAACAGGTAATAAATCTTATGTTTGTGTTTCTTTCTCTGTGCTGGAGTTCTTTTAACAACTTGATGGCTTTATCCAGTTTGTTATTAAATTTGTAATGAACTAGAATCGTGTGTCTCTTCATTATACCGGCAAATCTGTGTTCAGATATGCATTTTGCTCATGGATAGTGGTTTCTAAATAATGATGCCTGTCTGTCTCTTTGTATGCCGTACGTCAGAGTAACATGTCAGCTGGTTACTAAAGGTCCAGGGTAAATGCGGCTAAAGTCAAGAACTTTTGGGATCTTGGAACTATGGCTACTGAACTAAATTTAGATCCTGGTTCCTCTGGTTGAAAGACAGAGAAGATTCATCGACTTCATGACATAGAACATGACAAAACACAAGTGAATTCAAGATATATGGTTGTTGTGTCAAATGCATTATATCAGGATAAACTCCTTAAGCTAAGCTATATCACATATCAAAGCACAGATGTACAGGTGGAGGTTTTTAAGTTCTAAATCTGTAACTTTGGAAAACAACATAAAATAACCAATATACACAAGTAAAAATATTTACAGCAGCACTTTACGTGAACAATGATACCTCCACTCTACCTGTATGGCGGCCAGTCCAACAAAAGCATGAACAGTGTCTTCAAAAGTGGCATCGTCAGCCTCCATGAGTAGGCGAGACACAACCAGCCCGGTGTCCTTCAGAGCTGCATCGGACCGCAAGATGGACTCTCTAAAGTCTGGCAGTTGCATAAGACTGCGGCCCATACCTGCCCATTGTGTTCCCATACCTGTTAATACATTTAACAGTCATTAATCCAGCAATACATCTGTTACTTAAAAGACCATGAGGCGATCTAGTCCCATTCCAACATTAAAGAGGTGGTATTATGCTCATTTTCAGGTTCAAAATCCCATTTAGAGGTTGTACCAAAACAGGTTTACATGGTTTAATTTTCAAAAAAAAAAAACACCATATTTTTGTCACACTGCACATTGCTGCAGCTCCTCTTTTCACCCTGTGTTGAAGGCTCTGTTTTAGCTATGGAGTGATACATCTTGTCTCTTCATGATCTTTGTAGGGAGTTGCACATGCGCAGTTTCTGATTGGCTAGTAGTTTTACTAGCCAATCAGAAGCAGAGAAAGGCGGGTCAGCCAAAAACAAGGTAAACAGCTTCGATTCAGCTGTAGGCTACATGTTGCCGACCAGCTTGGTAATTTGAACTGGAGCAAGAGTTTCAGAGTGGTGAGTTATTAATCTGTAGCAAAAGTGTCTTTCGTTCATAAAGATTTAACTGAGCTCTGTCTCTACATCACAGTAACAACTTTATGTTCACTGAACATAGTGTTTGGAAGGAAGAGGAGAGGTATGTGCTGCAGCTCAGTGTTTTTCCACCAGTGTTTTTGAGGGTGTGTCAGACTAGTTGCTCGGCGAGCATTGTGACACGTATTTTCTTGTTCCATCACAAGAAAGCGGAAGTAAAGGCAGTTCAGAGCAGAGTTTTCTGTGGGAGATGGAAACTCCCTTTGGGCTGGACTTTGGACTTTTTCACTTTGCAAACCTGTTACATGCACAAAAAAGGTATAAAACTCAATAAAAGAGAGGGAAAAAGCCTAAAAGCAGAATACCACCTCTTTAATACATATTATTTGAGTGGGTAATATCTGTAGTGGTGTTTAAGCATTGATACCATTTGAGTGTTAATGTTAAAGATTTTTAAGATTGAAAATTTTAAAAATCCAATATTGATAAGTTAACATAAAATGACAGTTCTACAAAAATATTTAATGGGTTGGTTCACCCAAATCCTCACTTATCACTGGTGGCGGATAATTTTGACGTTGTTTAACTAGGATTTGAGATGCGTCTGAGGTTTCTGCTTCCCCCAATACAATGGAAGCAAATTAAATTTAATTTGTGTTACTAAAAGAAAAAACGTAGACATCTTGCTTTATAGATAATAAATAGCAAACTGAAATCTGTTGTATTATATGTACCTGTGTATTTCTTTGATGACTCACCTGAAAAAATGTACCAAAGAGGCCTGGTAGCGGCCTGCACCTGCTGCACCTCCATGATGTCACTCTCAGTGCCAATCAGTGCGTAGCCTCGATAGGGCATGCTGGCAGTAGGAACTCCTGACACTTGATTCAGCAAAGACAGGAAGCTATCATCCGCAGCATGTTCCTTGCCTTTTTGGAGTATGGTGTTCACGGCAGCCTCTGTACGGCCACAGGCCTGTAGCACCCTGGGAAACGTCCTGGGCGGTGCAGTCTCGTCAGCTGGTTTCTCAGCTGGACGAAGGATCACATGAACGTTTGAACCTCCAAATCCAAAGGAGTTGATGCCTACGATGCCGCCTCGAATGGGTATAGGCCGGTCAACAACAACAACTCGACCATCAGTGAGGGCGGGAATGTCAGGGTTAGGACTGTTGAAGTGCAGGTTGGGAGCCCATACACCTTGCTCCAAAGAAAGCAACACCTGTGTGTGCAATGAAAAACCACCAATAAAATAAAAACTATTACAAAATAAAGAGCAGATTAGTTATTAGGAATCCGTTTAATAAACTGTATGCAACATTGTGAATGAGAAGATTTTACATTGTTTTGCAGGCTCTTCTTGTCTAATCAGCCTACAAAAATATTTTCCCCTACAGTGCAAAGCAAAAATCCCTCGCAGAACCACAATATCAGCCCACCTAACTCTGCTCTTAATTTTATCATTAATGCCAACCTGCATGAATGATTATATAAATATCTAACAAAACACTTTACATACAGCATGCAAGCAAAACTCTTTTTCATTCCTCACACAACTACTTCTGTCATGTTTTGTGTTAACACCATGACTGTCTTCCAGGAGAGAGTTATTCATTTTTTTACCCTTAGTCAGCACTTCTATACTAGATATGATCAATCTATCTTTATCAACAGGCTATGTACCACAGTACTTTAAAGTAGCTGTAATTAAACCTCTTCTGAAAAAGCCCAAACTTGATCCGGATGTTTTAGCCAACTATAGACCTATATCTAACCTTCCATTTCTCTCTAAGATCCTGGAGAAAGCAGTTGCTAAACAGCTGTGTGACTTTTTACAGAGCAATAGTTTATTTGAGGATTTTCAGTCAGGATTTAGAGCTCATCATAGCACAGAGACAGCACTGGTGAAAATTACTAACGACCTCCTTATTGCATCAGACAAAGGACTTGTCTCTGTACTGGTTTTATTAGATCTTAGTGCTGCATTTGATACCATTGACCATCAGATCCTATTGCAGAGACTGGAACATTTCATTGGCATTAAAGGAACCGCTCTAAGCTGGTTTAAGTCCTATTTATCAGATCAATTTCAGTTTGTACATGTTAACGATGAGTCCTCCATGCATACCAAAGTTAGTCATGGAGTTCCTCAAGGATCTGTCCTCGGTCCAATCCTCTTCTCTTTATATATGCTTCCTTTAGGCAATATTATCAGGAAATATTCCATAAGCTTTCATTGTTATGCAGATGATACTCAGTTATATCTATCGATCAAACCAGATGAAACTCATCAGTTAGCTAAACTTCAAATGTGCCTTCAGGATGTTAAAACCTGGATGACCTGTAATTTCCTAATGTTAAACTCAGATAAAACAGAAGTTATTGTTCTGGGGCCTAAGCACCTCCGTGACGCATTATCTAAAGATATAGTTTCCCTTGATGGCATCGCCCTGGCCTCCAGCAACACTGTGAGGAATCTTGGAGTTATCTTTGATCAGGACATGTCGTTTAAGTCTCACATTAAGCAAATTTCAAGGACCTCCTTTTTTCACCTACGTAATATTGCGAAAATCAGGAACATCCAGTCTAAAAATGATGCAGAAAAACTAGTCCATGCATTTGTTACTTCTAGGCTGGATTACTGCAATTCTTTATTATCAGGCTGCTCGAAAAAGTCCATTAAGTTAGAAAGTGTGTGTAGACAATTGTTCTTATCAAGACAAAAACATGAAGAATGAAGAAGAGTTCTTGCAGAGATTGGAAATGCCATAGGCTGCAGCCAGGAAGAGGCCATAACAGCAGGTCTCTTGTCGGTAGAAACACCTTCGTTTTGATCATTCAGAGCAACCAATATCAGGAGTGATGTCATCCTCACCTTTGCCAGAGCAGCCAGACCAGAGGCCGGTTCTGGATGGCCCATGTTAGACTTGGTGGAACCAATAAGGAGAGGTTCTCGCTTTGATTGACAGAACACACCAACAATGCCATTCACTTCCTGTGGGTCGCCAACCTGCATTGCACAGAGATGTGACAGAGCTAAGGCACTCCTGGTGAGTGACATCAGATGTGTGTAGGTGACTTTTTCATTTTTAGATTTTATGACTGTTTTCTGTCTTCAACAAGACCAGCATTAAAAACAAGCTAAAAGTGTGATTAAGAAACGAGATGGTCGTGTGCACTGACCTTTGTTCCGGTGCCGTGGGCTTCGATGTACTCCACCTGCTCAGGAGCTATATTAGCCTCCTGGTAGAGAGAACGAACCAGCCTCTGCTGCATCTCACCTGAAGGAAACGTTACACCTGAGGGACCAAGAAAAGAACATGAGGAAGAGTACGGCAGACGATACCACAACTGCTGGGTAACTACTGTACTCACACATTCACATCACAGACCTTCATAATTTGATATTTCTGCTCAAATCTGAAATTAGACTGTTGTTTGAGATGTTACTCATTTATAGACCTTACTATAATGAAAAAGATGCTATTTGAGTTTCTTTCAACTTTTAGTACAAAACTAGGGTTTTTTTTACAATGCAGTGATATCCAAGAACCATGAGCAGTCAGGCGTCCGAACAGGTTGTAACAACAGGTTGTGTGTTGCCATCTGTGTTTGATTGACAGAAGCTGAAGGGGTGTGTTGTTGTGCGTCGCCAGGGGAACAACAGGCAAAGTAAACAAACTTGCACTATAGCTGACAAGCCACGGCTTAACAGTGTGTTGCTGCAGTGGTATTGAACAGTAAGGACCACACCAACCAATGGGCATTTTTCACAATTTTCAGACTTTTTATAGACCATAAAATTCACTGTTTAACTGAGAAAATAATCCGATTCATTTTAATTTAAGCATTACATAATTTAGCATTTAAACCAGAATGTCACAAAGGAATAAGGCATGAGATAAAAGTGTGCTTCCTCACCCTGCTCTTTGTATCCATCTGTGTTGTTGCCAGCGTTGACCACTGTGGCGTAGACTCTTTTAGCCACCGACCGCTTGGTCAGAAGCACTACCACTGCTGCCTCAGAACGGCAATATCCATTTCCTGGCAATATTACAGAATACACACTTTAATATGTAAATGTAAATGCTCCATACTTGTATAGCGCCTTTCTAGTCTTTTCGACCACTCAAAAGCGCTTTTACACTACATCTGCATTCACCAGTCACACACATTCAAGTGCTCAAACGGAAACTAACATTCACACTCACTCATACATACTACAATTTGGGGTTCAGTATCTTGCCCAAGGACACTTTGACACGCAACCAGGGGGAGCCAGGGATTGAACCGCCGACCTTCCGATTAACAGCCAACCCGCTCTACCTCCTGAGCCACAGCCGCCCCATATTCACACTAATATGTCAAGACTGTAAGCCAATAGTGATGAGAAACAAGCTTTAAGATGACAGGTGTGCAGATGACAAACACTGCTGCTGACAATAAATATACTGATGTTTGATAAGAGGTCTGTACAATATGTCACTCCATTTTCCTTGTAGTGCAAAAACAAAACAAGCAAATTATTCTTTGACAGTTTTATATGTAAATAACATGTTTAATAAAAATTTTTAATTTTCATTATAAAAATCAGCGAACCACTCAAGGTCCCCTACTTTAAGTAATATATAATTATATAATACACACACACACACAATATTGTGACAATGAATGTACCTACCTAATACATATAACTTAACTATACTAAACATTACTTACCACAGATTCACTTGCCACAGATTACAAAACAAAATCCTGCCTGAAACCTTTTTCTTTACTAGATAACGAGAGATGGTGGAGTAAACAGAAAACAAGGGAGCGCAAGATGCAACAAAAGAAACTTTCTTTTACCTGATGAATCAAAGGACTTGCAGGTCCCCTCAGGACTGAGCATGCCCAGTTTCATGAACTGCACAGAGGTGTTTGGCTTGAGCAGGAGGTTGACTCCCCCCACCACAGCTGCATCACACTGGCCCTGGCGAATAGCGTGGAAGGCATTTTCTAAAGCCAGCAAGCTGGAGGAGCAGGCTGTGTCGATGGCGGTACTAGGGCCTGGAGGAGGAGAGGGAAGTAGGATGGATTAGCATTAGAAACATCTGCAGAAAACGATACCCAGGGATACAGAAGGACTACTTAAGAGCATTCAAAAGGTGAAATGGTTCAAAAGTTAGACTCACTAGAAAGCACTCAGGTAGTGCATGCCTCTGTTATGGTTGAAAAATCTTCTAAATGATTTAACAGCAGCAAATATTTCAATTTGCAGCTACATCCAGGTCTGCTTGAAAATGTGATAGACAACCATACTGGTGTCAGCAATCATTTTAGTGTAATTCTGTTGGCTGTGCAGAATGATCAAGTACAAAAATGTACAAAAGCCTCATTACCAGTAAGTTATGGCCATTGAGACTGTTCCTTTAGTACCATAAAAAGGTCAAATGCAGGATCTGTCAGTTACTGTACGTCTATGTGTGTGTGATAAGAGATCTGTGTACAGTACAGTGCAGTAAATGGTGTAAGATTCAGTGGGAGTGAAGCAACACAAAGTGCAAGAGTAAAAACAAGATATACAAAAAGATAGAAACATGTAGTGAAATTCGTAGGACAAAACCTTTTAAAGACTGTTAAAAAATAGACAAAGTATGAATATAAATAACAGTCTAAAAATATAATGAATATAGAATAAATCTGAGGTGTAAATAGTGCAATAGTTTGGGGGTCTCTGAGGATATTTATGTATACAGGATAAGAATATATTCGGGTGAAGCGTCATTGGGAGGTATGGGAGGGGGTCTTATGATCCTGGAGGTCCTGTTTGTGCAGCGTTTAGTGTAAATGCCGTGGAAGGAGAGGAGAGAGGTCCCACTAATGGATTTGGCTGACTTCACTATCCCCTGTAGGGACTTGTGGTCTGAGTTGTTGCAGTTCCCATACCAGACAGTGATGCAGCTGGTCAGGACACTCTTGATTGTTCACATGTAGAAGGTGGAAAGGATGGGTTGGGGGGAGACTGGCTCTCTGCAGACAGCAGAAGCAGTGGAGACACTGTTGGGCCTTCTTGGTCAGGGAGGTGCAGTTGCATGACAAGCTAAGTCTTCAGTCATCAAGGTGACTAGTAGCGCAGGACATCCTAAGTACATTTTCATATCCTTCGTCTTATATAGACACTGAGACAGATTGTTTTCTGGACACCAGTGTGTCAGCCACTCCACCTCGCCTCTGTATGCTGTATCATTATGACATGTGACACAGGCCGATTTGGTTCTCACCATCATGCATTTGTCAGTGAATCCGAGTCATTCTAAATAGACAGGCCAAGTCCACTATTTGCAAATTAGCATACATCCACCCCGATTTCTCTATATAAGAAAACACATTTGCCAAGAGGTCTATCATGGAGAAGGTAGTGAAGTTGTTGTAAGAGAGAAGCACAGCCAAGCCAAGAAAAAACAAAAATGTTACTACGGACATTCTCATATACTCCATTCTAAGACAACAGGTATATATATTCATGAATCACAGATTTGCGTGTAAAACATTCAAACTCAAAGTTTAAGCACGGATTTGTGCGTATGCACTGTTTGTGAATGACGCCCAATGTGTTGAGTTATTACTCAAAAAAAGGCCATGACTATAAGTCGTTGGAAATAAATTACAGGACAACAATATGGCATGTAAAAAACTGTCTCATCCAAATATGTTCTGTACTAAATATGGTGATGATATGGAAAAGGAGAATGAATGATCATCTTAAGCCAAGAAATCAAGGAACATTTTGTAGTATTCAATACAGTGATTCGGAGCTGGATCTCTGTATGCAGATGTACACTGATGCAGAAGGCAGTTCAATTCAGTTAAATTTTATTTATATAGCACCTAATGACAACAACAGTTATATCATAGAGCAGCTCTAGACCGTACTCTGTGATATTATTTACAGTTCACCTGAGCATTCTCTTTTACCATCCTTTGGCTGATCATCCAGTGACAACTGCAGTGTTTTCCATAAGGCCACACACAGAATCAGAAATAAGAACATTTTATGATGTATTCTTCAATCAATATAAAGCTGCACCAAGTGGTTACATCCCGTTCTTAGTCTGCTTGTGTGTGTCTTTATGCTGTCAATGCCAGGGCGTTATCAGACCGGCATCAAACTAGCCAAAGAATGTGTGTGCGTACCCCTGAAGTCAAAAAAGTAGGAGAGTCTGTTGGCCAACATAGCGCGCTGGCAGCCGGTCATGCTGTAGCCCAGCAGCTCCTCTGGGTCTCTGCTGAACGCCTCGCCAGCCTCTGAGCCACTCACCCCAATGTAGACGCCCGTCTTACTGCCGCGCATTGTGGCCGGGTTCACTCCTGCATGACAAGAGTTCATCGTTTTTAAACCATTTACTCTAACTCAACTACTAAATGGTAAACAGACTGTACTTGCCGGTTAATTTTTAAATAGCGACGGACACTGCCAAAAAAACACTCGAATGACCAATTGTGTAATTTCATCACTCATTCAATAAGTCACGGAAAGATCTTTTCATTTATACTAGGACTGGTCCCCGCTTTGCTGTGGTCCAGTCAATAACAGGGTATTCATCCGCTTAGTACTTCCTTTCTAGTCTTCTGACCACTCAAAGCACTTTACACGATGTCACATTCAGTCCTTTCACACACATTCACACAGTGATCAAGAGTAATTTTGGGTTCAGTACCTTCCCACAGCTGTCACTTTCCACTAAACATTTACTGTATTCCTTTCTCACCAGTTTTACTACCAGTTTTACTAACTTTCACTTATCCTGTCCTCTACTGATCTGCAGTACAGAAGCTTTTTACCCCAATTCCTCACCTCCATCTACAATTGCCTCGTAGGCAATCTCTAGCATGAGACGGAGCTGAGGGTCCATGGTGTTGGCCTGTTTGGGGTGGACTCCAAAGAAGGCTGCATCGAAGTGGCTGATGTCCTTCAGTTTACCATTCCTCTTTGGAAGACCGTACAGACCTAGAAAAGAGCATGGAGAAAAGTAATTTTCGAAAGAATTCCTCAAACAAGTACAGAGTTTCTATCACATACAACAAAACATCACAAAATTATTTAAACACAAGTTCCTGAGATTTGGAGCTGGCAGGTTTGATGGTGATGAATTAGAAAGTAACTTATGAAGTTCAGCTCAAATTATGACTCAAGATTTCACAGTAACAAAACAAATCACTTGCAAGTATTATTTCTACTTCCACTCATGGATGAAAACTATTAATGCTCTGACTTCTGACCCCATTTAAACAGGGCTCATTTGATACACTCATAAGACTCAACCACAAACGCTACAATGAGAAAGTCTAAGGAGATTAGCATAGATCTAAAAAACCAAAGTGAAAGTCACTTGGAGACATTTAAAGCAGCTACTGTTCCTAAGATCCACTGTGCAAACAATTGTTCTAACTGTAAGTAGAAAGTATATGCACAGTTGTTCAAGCTATCAACTGTTGCTGACAGTCAGAATGGTCACTAGTCAACCAAGAACCACCAAAAAGCAGGTCTGCCATGAATAAGAAGCTGGAGCCAGCATCCACTGTTACGTCACCATGGGCTGAAAGGCTGCCGTGCAAGAAGGAAGCTTCAAAATGGCTCTTCAGAAACCAACGGGTGACATCATGGACACTACGTCCACTGTTTTATACAGTCTATGGTATCAACGGGACAATGACCCTGAAACACACCTCAAAAATGGCAAAAGAATGGCTAAACCAGGCTAGAATTGAGGTTTTGACTTAAACATCAAAAATAACATGTGGACTTGTGAAGCAAGTCGGTTTCAAAAAGTAAACAAATTTTGCTGAACTGCACCAAATCTATCAAGAGTAGTGGTCAAATATTCAACCATAAGCTTGTGCAACCAAATGAGTCTAACTGAGTTGAAAATGGCCAAAATATTTAACCAAATATTAAAATTGCTGTATGTATATTTCTGACCCAGTAGTTTTAGTCACATTTTCAGAAGACCCATAATAAATTCATAAAAGAGACACAATTTTATGACAGTATTTGCTCAAGTCATTCCATCAGAGAAAAATAAGAGTTTCAGTAATTATTGGAAACTCAAACTGCCATGACATGCATGTTTTTTACAAATGTGTGTAAAGTATCTGCGGGATCTATCTGGGTTTTGCCATGACACACTCTGTTAGCCCTGAGGTGGCGTCCCACGTAAAGTGGGGGTAGTAAAAGTCTTCAGTGCTGCATGAGCAAGGGATGAACCCATTAGCAATTGCCTAGCATAGAGGGCTGCGCCTGTACTCATAAGCTGTGTTTCATTAGTTGGTCAGCATGCCCTGATTGACTTGAATCCTGAGGGTGGCAGCAGAGGACCATTTATAACTGAATTATTCCCTTAAAACTACATTTAGAGCATGAGATTACATGACACCTCCTGTATTGTTTCTGCCACCACCTATAATCAGTGCTTGATGTGGAAAAAGTAGGTGCTGTTCATTTGATATCGATAATTATCAGCATTAATGTCAAATAATTTTTTCTTTCAAGTTTAAAGGCTGATTTTTTTGCTCCTGAGTGAAGGTTGAAGAAACCAGATGGTTAATTGTGGTTTTGGTCATTTGATGCCAAACAGTGGCTCACTTAACAAATCTGAGGTAGACATTCAAAACTATTATGACAAAATCTTTTTTCAACAAATATGCATTAGTAAAATTAATCAAAACTTTCTTCAGTCCCTTTTCCTCAACAAAATAAATATCTTAATAGAAAAAACATTTTCTACCATTTTCAACCATTGTTGAGTGAGCGAGATAGAGAGCTCTCCATGTCAAGTCAGACATTTGTTGACAGGTCTAGGCACCAAGGCTATGAAAGATTTTATTGGACTTTAATATTTGTAATACTATAACGCACAAATATTTCACTATCTACAAATATATATTTTTACATTTGTGATGTGTAAAATCATATCCACAAAAATACAGAGCGACTTCTACACACACAGTTTTGCACATACTGCAGATTACATTCAGTCAATTTGTGGGTCATATTACATTTGTAATTTCCTTTTTACACATTTGTGGAATTTTGTCCAATGTGTACTGCAGAGATCTGTAAAAGACAAATATACATAAATATATCACTACCCAAAACATGTATTTTTACATTAGTGTTGTGTAAAATCATATCCACAAAAATACAGTATAATTTGCAAATATGTACAATTTACTCTGTACACACGTGGTTTAATTTCACATACAGAGTGTTATTTACGCATTTGTGGATCTATTTTTGCACACAAAACAGATTTAGCACATTTGCAGATCATTTCCTGTCAATTTGCAGGTCACGTTATGTTTGTGACTTCCTTTTTACGCATTTGTGGAATTTTGTCCACTCTGTACCACAGAGATCTGTAAACGGAGATCTGTAAATGTGAGAGCAGTTTATTAGCTACACCAGCAGGTGGCAGTAGCAACATTGCCTCTCATGAGTTGTAAGAATATCAAATGCAGTACCCAGGATTGGGAGACAACTTCTGCTTCTGCTGGACCACTGGACTCTATACTGATTGATTATCACTGTATGAAAAAAATATATATTTGTGGATAGTGAAATATTTGCGCATCATAGTACACATTTGTGGATTGTTTTCTGTGAGTTACAAATATTAAAAGTCCAATAAAATCTTCCATACAAGGCACAGCCTAAACTAAATTATTTCATGATATTTATTATATTTGCTATATTCTGACCAACTTAACTTTCTGCATTTATTGGCTGTAATAAATTAAATAAATACGTAGATGTTGCCTAAATGGCTAGGCTATACAGGAGCATATACCCACAGATATACACACAGGAAAATATGATTAAATATTAAAGCTGCAAGCAGCGTTGGGCACTCGTAGCGCGTCCGCGTGTGAGCCAGCCGAGTTGCATATTCTCGAGCTCTGCCAGTGCGGCTGTGAATTTGCAACGCGGTTCCGACGCCGCATGAAGGTGTTATATGTCTATGTCTACTATATGTCACTTCCTGTGTCCCCTATGTGGAGCTACATAGCACTCACCGCTATGAATATAAATCGGTATTGGTGTGTAGATGTCTGCAGGGTGGGACAGTTATCAAGCACGTAAAGTTTGGTGCAGATGTGAGCATGTACACCGAACAATAATGTACCCAAACAATAAAATAAATTCCTTTTATATTTCCCTGCCTTGTTGTTTATGTGTACATACAGAGGAAGAATGTGAGAACAGCACACATTTCATCGTTACTGTGTGTTAGAGCATTGGAGAACAGTGGATACTTTTAATACAGCCCACACCCCTAATACTGTGTAACTATAACAAGTAGAGAACTGAAGAAAAAGATGTTCTTTCTCTACAACTGTCTGCATAGCTTATTCATATTGTGTAATGAATGAAAATAAATAGGCCTACTAGGCTCCTCTCTACTTTGACATTTAAGATTAGCTTGTTTGATCCACCTTCATACACATGTGACATTACTGTACAACTTGAGAAAGGTGAGTTGTTTTCTGCTCCAGCCTGCCTAAAAGAAAAGCGTTATTGGGATTAAATGGACTTTATTAGCTGCTGCACTGCAGGATGAACTCAGAACAGACCCATTTCTCACCTTATTATTCTAAATCATGCAACGAAGAAGAAGAAATACATAATAAATCCTGGGACAACATCTGTCCACAAATACTGTATAGCATGTAGTCTGATGAACAAGACTTGTGTTATAGCTGACTTGGGCAGTGAAATGTTTTTTTAATTCATGTGGTCATAGTTGTCCACAACTCAAATCAGAATGTAAGAAGAAATGTTTTATACCACCTCAAGAAGGCTTCCTATCAGAAAGGTAGGAAGGTATTTCAAATGTACAACTGCAGTACTTAAATCTAGTAAGTAAAGTAATTTCTGACATTACTGTGTTACGCATGTAACAGGTTTTATACTTCCTGTGAGTATAATCCAATCAATCTTATTTTCATACTGTATATCCGTTGTGTAATTTGATAAATTGTGTTGTATGTCATGCTCGCATCTCAGAGAAGACTGACTGCAACATGCGTCTTTGTAAAGAGAGAAACGGACAGAAAAAGTCTCTAACTCTGCCTGTCAGCTCGCTCTGCTCCGTTAAAACTGAATTTACCATACAGAATTGAATACGAGTGCACTCCAGATTTAGCTGCAGCCAGCTGACCGTGTGCTTCTCCCTATACCTCAGTTCTGTGTCCATGCATGCAGCAAACTGAAAGCACTGTCTGTCGGAGCGTCTACGTGAAAAGAGAAGGAAGACATGGCTGGTAGTGTCTTCAGAGTTGTTAAACACCTCAATGCACTGAAGGAAGCCATCTGACTGTGTGAGGGGCAAGATCGTTGATGTCTGCAGGCAGAGTAGGCCTAGAGCTCTCCTGTCTGACTGGTCCACCAATAGCAGAGAAGATGACCCCTTGAGACACAGCACCTCCTCATTTGCATAATGAGGCAGAAATGCATACAGAAATTTAAAAAGGACAGGAAGAAATAAAAGAAAAAGAAAATAAATAAGGTAAATAAATACAAAGGAAGAATAAAACAGACAAAAATATTAAAACACACACGTAAATAAATACATTAAAAAATTAGTAATAAATAAAGTTGAAGATTATAACGGAGAATAAATAAATAAGGTAATTATAACAAAGGTGAATAAGTAAAGGCACTAATTAAAATATATACATTTATGTCTCCTTGTATAATTTAATTAATACCTACATTTATTTATTTACTTTATTTTTTTGTGTATTTAATTGGATGCTTATTTATTTATTGAGCATTTATTAGGGCCCGAGCACGACCGTGCGAGGTCCCTATTGAATTTGCTCGGATTATTTTTAGGGCCCGAGCACGACCGTGCGAGGTCCCTATTGAATTTGCTCGGATTATTAGGGCCCGAGCACGACCGTGCGAGCTCCCTATTGAATTTGCTCGGATATATATATATTTTTTTTTTCCTGCAAAGTAGGCCCAAATGACATGGCCTAAACATACTCGAAAACTCACCAAAATTTGCAAACATGTCAGAACCGGTGAAAAATTTCGTATTCTACAAGTTTCGCACATGGGCGTGGCAAAATGACTCGCTAGCGCCACCTAGAAAATTGGAAAAGGTTAGCCCCTCGTTCACGTTCAACCTACATGTACGAAATTTTCTGGGGACATGTATCGTATCAAGACGCACAAAAAAGCCTCAAGAACCCATAGCCTAAAGTAAACAGGAAGTCGGCCATTTTGAATTTTATGGCCATTTTTGGATGATTTACACACTTCGTACTTTAACGAACTCCTCCTAGGGATTTAGTCGGATCGACGTCAAATTTGTGCTGTGCCTTCTAAAGGCATTGACGATGAAAAGTTGTGCTATTTGCGAGTTTTCGTCAATGGGTGTGTCCGTGGCGTGGCGTCAGAGATCAAGTCTTCGCCATGACACAGGAAGTTGTTGTAACTTACGTGTACATGCTCACATCTGAACCAAACTTTACGTGCTTGACAAGGGGTCATCTTCTCTGCTATTGGTGGACCAGTCAGACAGGAGAGCTCCTACTCTGCCTGCAGACATCAACGATCTTGCCCCTCACACAGTCAGATGGCTTCCTTCAGTGCACTGAGGTGTTTAACAACTCTGAAGACAATACTACCAGCAATGTCTTCCTTCTCTTTTCACGTAGACGCTCCGACAGACAGTGCTTTCAGTTTGCTGCATGCATGGACACAGAACTGCGGTATAGGGAGAAGCACACGGTCAGCTAGCTGCAGCTAAATCTGGAGTGCACTCGTATTCAATTCTGTATGGTAAATTCAGTTTTAACGGAGCAGAGCGAGCTGACAGGCAGAGTTAGAGACTTTTTCTGTCCGTTTCTCTCTTTACAAAGACGCATGTTGCAGTCAGAGTCTTCTCTGAGATGCGAGCACGACATACAACACAATTTATCAAATTACACAACGGATATACAGTATGAAAATAAGATTGATTGGATTATACTCACAGGAAGTATAAAACCTGTTACATGCGTCTATTAAAAGTAAAGTAACACAAAAATGTCAGGGAAATTACTTTACTTAGATTTCAGGACTGCAGTTGTACATTTGAAATACCTTCCTACCTTTCTGATAGGAAGCCTTCTTGAGGTGGTATAAAACATTTCTTCTTATATTCTGATTTGAGTTGTGGACAACTATGACCACATGAATTAAAAAAACATTTCACTGCCCAAGTCAGCTATAACACAAGTCTTGTTCATCAGACTACATGCTGTACAGTATTTGTGGACAGATTTTGTCCCAGGATTTATTATGCATTTCTTCTTCTTCGTTGCATGATTTAGAATAATAAGGTGAGAAATGGGTCTATTCTGAGTTCATCCTGCACTGCAGCAGCTAATAAAGTCCATTTAATCCCAAAAAGGCTTTTCTTTTAGGCAGGCTGGAGCAGAAAACAACTAACCTTTCTCAAGTTGTACAGTAATGTCACATGTGTATGAAGGTGGATCAAACAAGCTAATCTTAAATGTCAAAGTAGAGAGGAGCCTAGTAGGCCTATTTATTTTTATTCATTACACAATATGAATGAGCTATGCAGACAGTTGTAAAGAAAGAACATCTTTTTCTTCTGTTCTCTACTTGTTATAGTTACACAGTATTAGGGGTGTGGGCTGTATTAAAAGTATCCACTGTTCTCCCATGCTCTAACACACAGTAACGATGAAATGTGTGCTGTTCTCACATTCTTCCTCTGTATGTACACATAAACAACAAGGCAGGGAAATATAAAAGGAATTTATTTTATTGTTTGGGTACATTATTGTTCAGTGTACATGCTCACATCTGAACCAAACTTTACGTGCTTGATAACTCTCCCACCCCGCAGACATCTACACGCCAATACCGATTTATATTCATAGCGGCAAGTGCTATGTAGCTCCACATAGGGGACACAGGAAGTGACATATAACACCTTCATGCGGCGTCGGAACCGCGTGGGAAATTCACAGCCGCACCGGCAGAGCTCCAGAATATGCAACTCGGCCGGCTCACGCCCGGACGCGCTACAAGTGCGAGGGCCCGCCCAACGCTGCTTGCAGCTTTAATTTATTTCTGTATTTATTTCTGACTGTGTCAGGATCGGTCCTCCATAGCGGGGTGGGAGAGTTATCAAGCACGTAAAGTTTGGTTCAGATGTGAGCATGTACACTGAAGTTACAACAACTTCCTGTGTCATGGCGAAGACTTGATCTTTGACGCCACGCCACGGACACGCCCATTGACGAAAACTCGCAAATAGCACAACTTTTCATCTTCAATGCCTTTAGAAGGCACAGCAGAAATTTGAGGTCGGTCAGACTAAATCCCTAGGAGGAGTTCGTTAAAGTACGAAGTGTGTAAATCATCCAAAATTTGACGTAAAATTCAAAATGGCCGACTTCCTGTTGGTTTTAGGGCATTGCTCCAAGAGGCTTTTTTGTGCATCTGGACAAGATACACGTACCACAGAAAATTCGTGCACGTAGGTGAAACGTGCGGCGGGGGCTGCTTCGTTAAAAGTCACTTCCTGTTGCCAGCAGGTGGCGCTATGACTGTGGGTGAATGTCAGCATGTACATGTGTTCAGGGCGGGACTCTCATCCTACATGTACAGTTTGGTGCAGATGTGAGCATGTACACTGAAGTTACGACAACTTCCATGTCATGGCGAAGAGCTGATCTTTGACACCACGCCACGGACACGCCCATTGACGAAAACTTGCAAATAGCACAACTTTTCATCTTCAATGCCTTTAGAAGGCACAGCAGAAATTTGAGTCGGTCGGACTAAATCCCTACGAGGAGTTCGTTAAAGTACGAAGTGTGTAAATCATCCAAAATTTGACGTAAAATTCAAAATGGCCGACTTCCTGTTGGGTTTAGACTTTTTTGTGCGTCTGGACAAGATACACGTACCACAGAAAATTCGTGCACGTAGGTGAAACGTGCGGCGGGGGCTGCTTCGTTAAAGGTCACTTTCTGTTGCCAGCAGGTGGCGCTATGACTGTGGGTGAATGTCGGCATGTACATGTGTTCAGGGCGGGACTCTCATCCTACATGTACAGTTTGGTCCAGATGTGAGCATGTACACTGAAGTTACAAAAACTTCCTGTTTCATGGCGAATCATCGACGCCACGGACACGCCCATTGACGAAAACGCGCAAATAGCACAACTTTTCATCGTCAATGCCTTTAGAAGGCACAGCAGAAATTTGACGTCGATCCGACTAAATCCCTAGGAGGAGTTCGTTAAAGTACGAAGTGTGTAAATCACCCAAAAATGGCCGTAAAATTCAAAATGGCCGACTTCCTGTTGACTTTAGGCTATGGGTTCTTGAGGCTTTTTTGTGCGTCTTGATATGATACATGTCCCCAGAAAATTTCGTACATGTAGGTTGAACGTGAACGAGGGGCTAATTTTTTCCAATTTTCTAGGTGGCGCTAGCGAGTCATTTTGCAACGCCCATGTGCGAAACTTGTAGAATACGAAATTTTTCACCGGTTCTGACATGTTTGCAAATTTTGGTGAGTTTTCGAGAATGTTTAGGCCATGTCAGTTGAGCCTACTTTGCAGAAAAAAAAAAAAAAATTAAAGCTGCAAGCAGCGTTGGGCGGGCCCTCGCACTTGTAAGCGCGTCCGCGCGTGAGCCGGCCGAGTTGCACATTCTGGAGTTCTGACGGTGCGGCTGTGAATTTCCTACGCGGTTCCGACGCCGCATGAATGTGCTATATGTCACTTCCTGTGTCCCCTATGTGGAGCTACATAGCACTTGCCGCTATGAATATAAATCGGTATTGGCGTGTAGATGTCTGCGGGGTGGGAGAGTTATCAAGCACGTAAAGTTTGTTTCAGATGTGACATGTACACTGAACAATAATGTACCCAAACAATAAAATAAATTCCTTTTATATTTCCCTGCCTTGTTGTTTATGTGTACATACAGAGGAAGAATGTGAGAACAGCACACATTTCATCGTTACTGTGTGTTAGAGCATGGGAGAACAGTGGATACTTTTAATACAGCCCACACCCCTAATACTGTGTAACTATAACAAGTAGAGAACAGAAGAAAAAGATGTTCTTTCTTTACAACTGTCTGCATAGCTTATTCATATTGTGTAATGAATGAAAATAAATAGGCCTACTAGGCTCCTCTCTACTTTGACATTTAAGATTAGCTTGTTTGATCCACCTTCATACACATGTGACATTACTGTACAACTTGAGAAAGGTGAGTTGTTTTCTGCTCCAGCCTGCCTAAAAGAAAAGCGTTTTTGGGATTAAATGGACTTTATTAGCTGCTGCAGTGCAGGATGAACTCAGAATAGACCCATTTCTCACCTTATTATTCTAAATCATGCAACGAAGAAGAAGAAATGCATAAGAAATCCTGGGACAAAATCTGTCCACAAATACTGTACAGCATGTAGTCTGATGACAAGACTTGTGTTATAGCTGACTTGGGCAGTGAAATGTTTAATTTTTTTAATTCATGTGGTCATAGTTGTCCACAACTCAAATCAGAATATAAGAAGAAATGTTTTATACCACCTCAAGAAGGCTTCCTATCAGAAAGGTAGGAAGGTATTTCAAATGTACAACTGCAGTACTTAAATCTAAGTAAAGTAATTTCCCTGACATTTTTGTGTTACTTTACTTTTAATAGACCCATGTAAGAGGTTTTATACTTCCTGTGAGTATAATCCAATCAATCTTATTTTCATACTGTATATCCGTTGTGTAATTTGATAAATTGTGTTGTATGTCGTGCTCGCATCTCAGAGAAGACTCTGACTGCAACATGCGTCTTTGTAAAGAGAGAAACGGACAAAAAAGTCTCTAACTCTGCCTGTCAGCTCGCTCTGCTCCGTTAAAACTGAATTTACCATACAGAATTGAATACGAGTGCACTCCAGATTTAGCTGCAGCCAGCTGACCGTGTGCTTCTCCCTATACCGCAGTTCTGTGTCCATGCATGCAGCAAACTGAAAGCACTGTCTGTCGGTGCTTCTACGTGAAAAGAGAAGGAAGACATGGCTGGTAGTATTGTCTTCAGAGTTGTTAAACACCTCAGCGCACTGAAGGAAGCCATCTGACTGTGTGAGGGGCAAGATCGTTGATGTCTGCAGGCAGAGTAGGAGCTCTCCTGTCTGACTGGTCCACCAATAGCAGAGAAGATGACCCCTTGAGACACAGCCCCTCCTCATTTGCATAATGAGGCAGAAATGCATACAAAAATTTAAGACAGGCAGAAATAAATACCATGGGTGAAAATAAATAAGGTAAATAAATACAAAGGAAGAATAAAACAGACAAAAATATTAAAACACACACATAAATAAATACATTAAAAAAATTAGTAATAAATAAAGTTGAATAAACAAATAAGGTAATTATAACAAAGGTGAATAAGTAAAGGCACTAATTAAAATATATACATTTATGTCTCCTTGTATAATTTAATTACTACCTACATTTATTTATTTACTTTATTTTTTGTGTATTTAATTGGATGCTTATTTATTTATTGAGCATTTATTTATTTCTGTATTTATTTCTGACTGTGTCAGGATCGGTCCTCCATAGCGGGGTGGGAGAGTTATCAAGCACGTAAAGTTTGGTTCAGATGTGAGCATGTACACTGAAGTTACAACAACTTCCGTGTCATGGCGAAGACTGATCTTGACGCCACGCCACGGACACCCCATTGACGAAAACTCGCAAATAGCACAACTTTTCATCTTCAATGCCTTTAGAAGGCACAGCAAAATTTGAAGTCGGTCGGACTAAATCCCTAGGAGGAGTTCGTTAAAGTACGAAGTGTGTAAATCATCCAAAATTTGACGTAAAATTCAAAATGGCCGACTTCCTGTTGGGTTTAGGCTATGGCTCCAAGAGACTTTTTTGTGCGTCTGGACAAGATACACGTACCACAGAAAATTCGTGCACGTAGGTGAAACGTGCGGCGGGGGCTGCTTCGTTAAAAGTCACTTCCTGTTGCCAGCAGGTGGCGCTATGACTGTGGGTGAATGTCAGCATGTACATGTGTTCAGGGCGGGACTCTCATCCTACATGTACAGTTTGGTGCAGATGTGAGCATGTACACTGAAGTTACGACAACTTCCGTGTCATGGCGAAGAGTTGATCTTTGACGCCACGCCACGGACACGCCCATTGACGAAAACTTGCAAATAGCACAACTTTTCATCTTCAATGCCTTTAGAAGGCACAGCAGAAATTTGAGGTCGGTCGGACTAAATCCCTAGGAGGAGTTCGTTAAAGTACGAAGTGTGTAAATCATCCAAAATTTGACGTAAAATTCAAAATGGCCGACTTCCTGTTGGGTTTAGGCTATGGCTCCAAGAGACTTTTTTGTGCGTCTGGACAAGATACACGTACCACAGAAAATTCGTGCACGTAGGTGAAACGTGCGGCGGGGGCTGCTTCGTTAAAAGTCACTTCCTGTTGCCAGCAGGTGGCGCTATGACTGTGGGTGAATATCAGCATGTACATGTGTTCAGGGCGGGACTCTCATCCTACATGTACAGTTTGGTCCAGATGTGAGCATGTACACTGAAGCTACGACAACTTCCGTGTCATGGCGAAGAGTTGATCTTTGACGCCACGCCACGGACACGCCCATTGACGAAAACTTGCAAATAGCACAACTTTTCATCTTCAATGCCTTTAGAAGGCACAGCACAAATTTGAGGTCGGTCGGACTAAATCCCTAGGAGGAGTTCGTTAAAGTACGAAGTGTGTAAATCATCCAAAATTTGACGTAAAATTCAAAATGGCCGACTTCCTGTTGGATTTAGGCTATGGCTCCAAGAGACTTTTTTGTGCGTCTGGACAAGATACACGTACCACAGAAAATTCGTGCACGTAGGTGAAACGTGCGGCGGGGGCTGCTTCGTTAAAGGTCACTTTCTATTGCCAGCAGGTGGCGCTATGACTGTGGGTGAATGTCGGCATGTACATGTGTTCAGGGCGGGACTCTCATCCTAGATGTACAGTTTGGTCCAGATGTGAGCATGTACACTGAAGTTACAACAACTTCCTGTTTCATAGCGAATCATCGACGCCACGGACACGCCCATTGACGAAAACTCGCAAATAGCACAACTTTTCATCGTCAATGCCTTTAGAAGGCACAGCAGAAATTTGACGTCGATCCGACTAAATCCCTAGGAGGAGTTCGTTAAAGTACGAAGTGTGTAAATCATCCAAAAATGGCCATAAAATTCAAAATGGCCGACTTCCTGTTGACTTTAGGCTATGGGTTCTTGAGGCTTTTTTGTGCGTCTTGACATGATACATGTCCCCAGAAAATTTCGTAGATGTAGGTTGAACGTGAACGAGGGGCTAATTTTTTCCAATTTTCTAGGTGGCGCTAGCGAGTCATTTTGCAACGCCCATGTGCGAAACTTGTAGAATACGAAATTTTTCACCGGTTCTGACATGTTTGCAAATTTTGGTGAGTTTTCGAGTATGTTTAGGCCATGTCATTTGGGCCTACTTTGCAGAAAAAAAAAAAAATAATCCGAGCAAATTCAATAGGGACCTCGCACGGTCGTGCTCGGGCCCTAATAATCCGAGCAAATTCAATAGGGACCTCGCACGGTCGTGCTCGGGCCCTAAAAATAATCCGAGCAAATTCAATAGGGACCTCACACGGTCGTGCTCGGGCCCTAATAATCCGAGCAAATTCAATAGGGACCTCACACGGTCGTTCTCGGGCCCTAATTAACTTAACTTGAACATAGCAAGCGAACAGAAACAAAATAGTGATGACTCTGACTCTGCAGTGGGAAGGGCTACTCATAAAATGCACAGATTTTACCGATACCGAATCTCACTCCAAACTGAAAAGTTGGCAGCCCTGGTTTGTGTACAGATATATGTATCCCTCTGCTTCCAGTCTTAATGTTAAGTTAAGCTAACTAGCATCTGACACCAGGTCAGAATACAACCACGAGATGAGATGATGTGTCATCTTCTCATCTCTCAGAAAGAGAGCAAAAAAAAAACATTTTCCCAAAATGTTATTTAACTCTATTTCTGTGTATCTTGTTTCAAATGATGAATGTCTTTTAAAGAGCCATGGATTGAGGAAGTTATAATGTACAGTGAACCTTTCATCAGTGAAAAAGAATGTAATAGAATATATTGAAGGATCAGCATGCTTATTTAAGTTAAGTTCAGGCGAAGCAAAATCTGAAACTTCTAACTTATGGTAAGCAAGTCAAGTTTGGGTTCCTCAAACCACTTGGACTTTGGGCCTGCCCACCAGAAAAGTCATTAGGCCAAACCTTAACTGGTTGTTTACTCTTCTACTGCAGTATAAACAAATAGCAATGTAGCAAATGTTCAAAAGACTTTATACTGAGAGTGGACAAGTTTTCCTCTCGTTGGACATTACCAACTTGGTATACATTATTCCTCATGTCTGTCATTTCCCTTTCTCTTCAGTTTTTAGCTTTGTCTGCAGTTTTAAGCTTTCTGTCACTATGCAAGGCCTCCCTGAGGACATTAAACCTCTCACTGGTTTCTCTGCTTCCCTTTCTATTCTCCCTACTCTCCCATGATGCCCGGTGTGTGGTCTCAGCAGTGCCAGCTGGCCCAGGCCTACCCTTTCAGCACATGAATGTGAACTCTAGATGGTTGCCAGGCACTGAGGGATGGGTCTTTCATTCACAGAGAGGAAAAAACTGAGAGGGCAGGTTGGAAAGAATGGGACAGCAGAGAGGAGGAAGAAAGAAGAAGTTATTAAAACTTGGTAAAGACCTGATTTTGGGGAGTGAATAATGATTTTTCTTACTAAACCTGTTAGGTAGTCAGGATGGGCTGCCAACTAGCACACAGCGAGAGCAATACCAAGGAAATGCATAAGGCCGTGTTCAGAACCATTTCAGTCCTCTGAAAAACACATAGCCCCCTCATTCTTTTGAGCAGGGCTAAGTGCCCACACTGCATTGGCCAATCACATTCCAGGTGGATTTCTTTGTAACTTGAACATGTACCTACTGTTTACCCAAATGTTCCACTGCGCAGTCAGTTTATTTCAGCTGTCTGAAATAAACTGACAATGCTTACTGCCCTGCCTCGTTTGCAAAATGGCGTATTAGTGACAAAAAATGGCTTCTGTTCTCAATTCCTTTTGCTGTCTCAATGTGAATGTCATTTTTCATACAGCTGCCCTCATTACGGATACCCCATTTGCCTTCTCATGACAAACAAAATGACCCAAAAGAAGTGCTCCAGAGAGCTAGAGGTCAAAATCCACACGATGCCTTACACACACGCACGTGAAATTGATCGTGAACGATTAAAATGTCTCCACGATCTGCCTTTTCAGAGAGATCGTTACCACAGTGCACAATCTATCAGTTTTAGTTCTGTGGCTACACTACAAGTTGGCAGCTGATCTGTCAACATTGCAAGTTGTTGGGTGTCGTAAAATGAACATTAAAGTTCCCCGTGTCCCCCCACTGCTCTGCCTCAACTCTCTGGGATTTACAGAGGTTGCTGATGAACAGAAAGTGTTACTTGTTGTTTCTGAAGTAACCGCTGACTGCGACTAGCTGTTGTTATATAATTAGCTCAGTTAGCCAGTTATTCATTGCTGTCTCAACCCGGATTGGGAGCTTGGAGCACCCGGGGAGTGTTTTGTGTTTATTGTTACACCTCTACTCAAGCACTGGAGGTTTATAGGCCAGGATAATGTCAGAGAGCGGCCCGGGCGTAATGCACATTCAACGCTATTGGCTACTGTAAATGCCAGTCACAGCACATTCTTTCATGAGAAAATTAGATCAAAAATTGTATATAAAAATCTTTAAAATGTTATAAGAACAAAATGAATCAGTTCTTTGTTGTTTAAATGAATCATTAGGCTATATTGTATATAATTAAAAGTAGTGTTATTTTTCTCTTTTAAACCAATAACAAAATAAGTCTAAAAAACCAACAGGAAAATTAAAGCTGCAAGCAGCGTTGGGCGGGCCCTCGCACTTGTAAGCGCGTCCGCGGGTGAGCCGGCCGAGTTGCATATTCTGGAGCTCTGCCGGTGCGGCTGTGAATTTGCTACGCGGTTATGACGCCGCATGAAGGTGTTATATGTCACTTCCTGTGTCCCCTATGTGGAGCTACATAGCACTTGCCGCTATGAATATAAATCGGTATTGGCGTGTAGATGTCTGCGGGGTGGGAAGGTTATCAAGCATGTAAAGTTTGTTTCAGATGTGAGCATGTACACTGAACAATAATGTACCCAAACAATAAAATAAATTCCTTTTATATATCCCTGCCTTGTTGTTTATGTGTACATACAGAGGAAGAATGTGAGAACAGCACACATTTCATCGTTACTGTGTGTTAGAGCATGGGAGAACAGTGGATACTTTTAATACAGCCCACACCCCTAATACTGTGTAACTATAACAAGTAGAGAACAGAAGAAAAGATGTTCTTTCTTTACAACTGTCTGCATAGCTTATTCATATTGTGTAATGAATGAAAATAAATAGGCCTACTAGGCTCCTCTCTACTTTGACATTTAAGATTAGCTTGTTTGATCCACCTTCATACACATGTGACATTACTGTACAACTTGAGAAAGGTGAGTTGTTTTCTGCTCCAGCCTGCCTAAAAGAAAAGCGTTATTGGGATTAAATGGACTTTATTAGCTGCTGCAGTGCAGGATAAACTCAGAATAGACCCATTTCTCACCTTATTATTCTAAATCATGCAACGAAGAAGAAGAAATGCATAGTAAATCCTGGGAAAAAATCTGTCCGCAAATACTGTACAGCATGTAGTGTGATGAACAAGACTTGTGTTATAGCTGACTTGGGCAGTGAAATGTTTTTTTAATTCATGTGGTCATAGTTGTCCACAACTCAAATCAGAATATAAGAAGAAATGTTTTATACCACCTCAAGAAGGCTTCCTATCAGAAAGGTAGGAAGGTATTTCAAATGTACAACTGCAGTACTTAAATCTAAGTAAAGTAATTTCCCTGACATTTTTGTGTTACTTTACTTTTAATAGACGCATGTAACAGATTTTATACTTCCTGTGAGTATAATCCAATCAATCTTATTTTCATACTGTATATCCGTTGTGTAATTTGATAAATTGTGTTGTATGTCGTGCTCGCATCTCAGAGAAGACTCTGACTGCAACATGCGTCTTTGTAAAGAGAGAAACGGACAGAAAAAGTCTCTAACTCTGCCTGTCAGCTCGCTCTGCTCCGTTAAAACTGAATTTACCATACAGAATTGAATACGAGTGCACTCCAGATTTAGCTGCAGCCAGCTGACCGTGTGCTTCTCCCTATACCGCAGTTCTGTGTCCATGTATGCAGCAAACTGAAAGCACTGTCTGTCGGAGCGTCTACGTGAAAAGAGAAGGAAGACATGGCTGGTAGTGAAAATTTGTGTATGTAGGTGAAACGTGCGGCGGGGGCTGCTTCGTTAAAAGTCACTTCCTGTCACCAGCAGGTGGCGCTATGACTGTGGGTGAATGTCGGCATGTACATGTCTTCAGGGGGGACTCTCGTCCTACATGTACAGTTTGGTGCAAATGTGAGCATATACACTGAAGTTACGACAACTTCCTGTGTCATGGCGAAGACTTGATCTTTGACGCCACGCCACGGACACGCCCATTGACGAAAACTTGCAAATAGCACAACTTTTCATCTTCAATGCCTTTAGAAGGCACAGCACAAATTTGAAGTCGGTCGGACTAAATCCCTAGGAGGAGTTTGTTAAAGTACGAAGTGTGTAAATCATCCAAATATGACGTAAAATTCAAAATGGCCGACTTCCTGTTGACTTTAGGCTATGGGTTCTTGAGATTATATATATATATATATATATATATATATATATATATATATATATATATATATATATATATATATATATATATATATATATATATATATATATATATATATATATATATATATATATATATATATATCTCCGAGCAAATTCAATAGGGACCTCGCACGATCGTGCTCGGGCCCTAATGGATCATGATAAGATCATGAATCTTAATCCTGCCTGAAATAAATTGTGATATGATATTTTTGCCATTTCGCCCACCCCTAAATCAAGGGCAACTTGGTTGAAGATACTTCACCTCTCACAGGGTTCTTGCACCATTTGAAAAGTCAAATTTAATGCTTAAGACCTTTTAAGAACTCAACAAATATAAATTTAAGACTTCAAATTTTTAAACAATTTCTTTGACAGAAAAGAGACGTGCGTTTGATCTCTTAATGAACGATGCAATGCCATATTTGGCAGTTTTATTTCCACCACAGGTGAATGACTTTGCATATTCCGAATCGGGGAACATAGAGGCTGTTTACACCTGGCATTAAAATGTATTTTGGGTGATCAGATTGTGATCGGGTATCACTTGACCACATAAGTAGGCCTACAGGTGTAAATGCACCCGAGACGCATTGAGGACAGATTGTGATCCAATCAGCAAAACGACCTATGTCAGGGACACCATGACCACATGGATGCAAATGTGTTGTCTATCCTCATACAACAACTACTTGGGTGGAAATATGTACCGGTCGCAGCCTTCTGCAAATAAAATACAAAAGTCTGACAGCACAGACAGGCGCCTAGGCAGTGTGTCCAAACAGTGTTGTGCATAAACATGCTCAAACAGTGCAGTTTACTGATCATGCTCAGGTTTTTGGTGAACTGACCGTGTCCGTTTGTGAACGTGAACAAGGGCAATAAAACAATAATGTTAATTATCGTGACGCAATCTTCCTCAATAACAATATACAAATGTTCAATAAATATTTGATTTAATTCATTTGATTCATAAACGAATTAGCACTTTCTTTTCTATTAAGATATTTATTGTGTTGAGGAAAAGGGACTGAAAAAAGATTTTACTTTATTTTTCTCATGCATATTTGTTGTTTTGAATGTTCTACCTCAGCTTTGTGAAGTTATACACTGTTTGATACCAGCCTGCTTTTTGGCATCAAGTGTTTGTCATGTTCTGACCATAAAGAAAAGTTTAAAAGCACAATAACCCATCTGGTTTCTTCAGGAGCAAAAAATCTGCCTTTAAACTTATAATAATAAAAATTAAAGAAACAGATTAAATAATGATTTTACTATTTTTGTCCATAAAGCTCAGCCCTTACTCATACACTGCTGTATTAAACTCAATATAAACTACTAAAATAACCAAACTTAAGTTTCACTTTCCGGCAGAGAGGTAAATAATCCATGGAGGAAAACAAATCACCTAAAGACATACTTTAGACATACTTTTATTTTTGCCATTTCGCCCACCCCTAAATCAAGGGCAACTTGGTTGAAGATACTTCACCTCTCACAGGGTTCTTGCACCATTTGAAAAGTCAAATTTAATGCTTAAGACCTTTTAAGAACTCAACAAATATAAATTTAAGACTTCAAATTTTTAAACAATTTCTTTGACAGAAAAGAGACGTGCGTTTGATCTCTTAATGAACGATGCAATGCCATATTTGGCAGTTTTATTTCCACCACAGGTGAATGACTTTGCATATTCCGAATCGGGGAACATAGAGGCTGTTTACACCTGGCATTAAAATGTATTTTGGGTGATCAGATTGTGATCGGGTATCACTTGACCACATAAGTAGGCCTACAGGTGTAAATGCACCCGAGACGCATTGAGGACAGATTGTGATCCAATCAGCAAAACGACCTATGTCAGGGACACCATGACCACATGGATGCAAATGTGTTGTCTATCCTCATACAACAACTACTTGGGTGGAAATATGTACCGGTCGCAGCCTTCTGCAAATAAAATACAAAAGTCTGACAGCACAGACAGGCGCCTAGACAGTGTGTCCAAACAGTGTTGTGCATAAACATGCTCAAACAGTGCAGTTTACTGATCATGCTCAGGTTTTTGGTGAACTGACCGTGTCCGTTTGTGAACGTGAACAAGGGCAATAAAACAATAATGTTAATTATCGTGACGCAATCTTCCTCAATAACAATATACAAATGTTCAATAAATATTTGATTTAATTCATTTGATTCATAAACGAATTAGCACTTTCTTTTCTATTAAGATATTTATTGTGTTGAGGAAAAGGGACTGAAAAAAGATTTTACTTTATTTTTCTCATGCATATTTGTTGTTTTGAATGTTCTACCTCAGCTTTGTGAAGTTATACACTGTTTGATACCAGCCTGCTTTTTGGCATCAAGTGTTTGTCATGTTCTGACCATAAAGAAAAGTTTAAAAGCACAATAACCCATCTGGTTTCTTCAGGAGCAAAAAATCTGCCTTTAAACTTATAATAATAAAAATTAAAGAAACAGATTAAATAATGATTTTACTATTTTTGTCCATAAAGCTCAGCCCTTACTCATACACTGCTGTATTAAACTCAATATAAACTACTAAAATAACCAAACTTAAGTTTCACTTTCCGGCAGAGAGGTAAATAATCCATGGAGGAAAACAAATCACCTAAAGACATACTTTAGAAAGTTATTTTAACCTGTAGTTGTAGATCATTTTTGGACCTGAGCAAATGAGGGGAGGATGTGATGTAGGCTACAGTTTGAGCTACACAGAACGATCGGATATTTCTCCAACCACTTTAACTTTCATCTCCTAATCTTGCAGCCATGACTGACAATATGACAGGCAGACGTCAACGTCTACAGCTAACGTAAAGGTAACATATGAGTTATATTAATGGCGAGGTCTCACATTGTCAATTACTAAAAGAAAACCATACAAATTAATAAGGCATTTTAGGCGAGTGTGCGTGACAATTTTCCCACCAGCCTTAAACGCACCAGCAGCAAATTTAATACCTACAGCAAATTTACAGTAAATTTAAGACAATTTAAGACCTTAATTTCCCTGATTTCAATTTAAGACCTTTTAAGACTTTAAGGAGCTGTGAGAACCCTGTCTCATCCAGTCAGTATTTCATATGTTGAACTGTTCCTTTAGCTGACTGTGGTAATACAATTACAATACAACAAGGCCGTCAAGCAGTGAAAATCTTTACTCTAGTAAAAGTAAAATTACTCCCATAAAAATAAAAAATCACTGAAGTAAAAGGTTAAAGGACAAGTTAGGGACAGATTTTTGTTTTTAGTGTATAGCCTGCATTTGTTCTGCAGAGACTATAGGCTCTAATCGCCGTTAATTGAAAGTGAAAGTAGTTCTGCAGCTTGTGAACGGGTCATACAGGCTGCTTTCCAACACGGCCAGTGGCAGAGAGTGCAATTACTAGTTTTGAGTAATATAATTAGAAGACCCAAACCTTCAGTCCAAAAGTTATTTGCCTGATTTTGTAAATGTTTGTATCGGCCCAGCTCATTAAGAGGCCTATCTAGCACAAGCGCACCAGCTAAAGCTCTCTTGCGTAACTGCGCACACATAGCTTGGATGACAGGACATACCAAATGATTACAATATGTTTTGTTGGCCCAGTTTTTCAGCGGGGAAAAACAGTGCTCCCAAGTCCCAGTGGTGTCGCCAAAAGATTCTAGAAGGTTCCGACAATCTGTCTTCACTGTTGTGTCAGACTAATTTTGAAGCAGAGGGCCCTGGATTTGTGTGTAAATTGAATCCACTACTAAAACACTTCTGCCTTTTCTCTACCTCTTTCCAATCAGCTGCACAGTTGTGGATATTAATTAAAATCCTATAATATTAGGCTGTACCTTTGGTCTTTCACAAAGTAACTAGTCTATAGATTTATGGCTGTTTTATTGCTACCTCATGTCTGTTCTGACATTTCAGTAAAACAATATCACCTGTTCATAATTTATCCATCAGTTGTCTGTTGGCATCGGTCACATTCTATCATGCTCTGACACCACACTAATCTATAATCACTGTCGGAGCAGCCTTCAGCATGCATGCAGTGTTTTTCTATGAAACTGTTGGTTATTTCTACACATTTGACCAAGGGCGCAGACGTTAGTAGGGACATGTCCTTACCAATATCAAGCAATAACTGAATTGTCCCTAGCAATATTTTTGATCACAACATTTAAATACAACCTATTTTATCCGTCAGTGTCAAACCGATGTGTTTGATACACAAACAGTACACTCTCACTCTCTAGTATGGGTCCGGTGTGTTTTTAGGTTTTGAAAGATTATGTTTATGAAGAACAGTACAGAAGGAGACAAAGATGGTGTGGTAGATAAGCAGCAGACAGTCTTAGTCTTTACTGCATTTTCATCCTCAGTGAGAATAGTGTATTTCACATTGCATTACCAATCAATCAAACCTGTCATTCTTTGTTGGTCATTTCTGACCTTGACCAATCAATCAATTCCAGCTTCATGAGGAATCTTACCTGGTGTCCACCGCCGGTTGTCCTCTGTCACCATGTCCACACCATTGATGAGGTTTTCCCAGAATTCCTCCAGGTTGTTGGACTCAGGCAAACGGCCCGATATTCCTGCTATGACTATCTCATCCATGCTGTATTACTGTGAACAGAGAGAGAAAGCGAGATATGTCAACAATAAAAGCAGTACTTAATACACATTCCCATACACTGATTTATTTGTCGCGGCCCGCCACATTATCAATGCTGACCGCCACATACTGATTTCCGATTTATTTATTTATTTACTATTAAAATGGGTTCAATAGCATTTGATTGCAGAGCTGAGCGAAGCCATTTCTTCGCTCAGAACCTCCTCTTGCTCGCTCCGTCTCTCTCTGGCAAACACATTGACAACGGACCAGTCAGTCAATTGAATGTTTGGTATCATGAACACATCTGTTCAACACAACGCTGTCGGACCCACCTTCAAAAACTTTTAGTTAGTAAGCACTAAGTAGCCTAGCTAATAAGGACAGTTATTTTAACGTTAAAAAACAGCTGGGTTGTCGATGTTAGCACACTGTAGGCCAACATAGCTGCTAGTCATATATCGACTGCACGCACACCAGTTACACTGTCATTCTATGGGAAACACTGTACATACACAGAATATGTATAAACAAATATTCAATACAATATTAACTGATCCAATCAGGTATGAATCAAGTTCTTATTTCAACCAGGCAAGCTTTTCTATCCTAAAAGAAGTGTAAAAATATTTTTTCTTAATTTTGAAACTAAGGCAGAACAAAATTAGACTGTGGCGGGCCGCCATAGTCTCGTTAATTAATAGGAAACACTGCCATGAAATGTGAAATTTCAAAAGGTCCCAGTGGCAGTAATTGAACAGTATTAATTCACACTAAACACGCGTTAGTATTGAAGCATGAGTAATTGTGTTGGCATCGACTGGAGTCCCTCTGAGCATGCATGACAGAGCACTTACAGCAGACAATGTAGTCTGCTGATATACTACTCTGTACACATGAGTGAGCATCATCCATGTTGAACCGTGTGTGAGTGTGAGTGTGAGTGTGTGTGTGTGTGTGTGTGTGTGTGTGTATGTATGTATATGTCTTGGTCTTTGTTCCTTGTTTCTAGGTCAGGGCAAGACCCATCCACCAATCATGAGCTAGCTTGCAGCTTGGGGACAGAGCAACTCTAAATGAAAGCATGTCACTGCCTCCGTATAGAGCCTTCCCTCAGAACAGACTGTACACACTTCGGGACACTGCCTGAGCCCACATGGTCGGACACATGGAATTCAGTAGTCTTTCCTGTTGATGACAATCCCCTTATATATTGTTGTTTTCATGGGAATAGTAATATCCATCATTTTCTTCTCTCTTTATCATGCCAACGTATTATCAATACATACAAAATGGCACACGGAAAACGAAAATCTAAACTATTTGAATTTAGGAAGACAAAATTCTGCCGTTGGTGAGAGCAGATACTGGCTGAAGTTACAGAGGACGCTTCAGAAGCGGCGAACCATCCCAGGTCTGACGTTTTGTCTGTCTGTCTCTGACTGACACTTTCAAACAGCACTAGCTACTCATGCTGTCAGATATGCTGACAGTAAGCTCTGGTTGCTGGTTAGAAGTCAGTACATCAGAGCTGAGCCACAGCAGAAGAGTTTGTTTACAGTGCACTAAGGCCCATCATTTAACAGTACATACAGAAATCATGCATGAAACAAAGGGCGGTGAAAGTAAACACAAACTCTAACTCTTAAACTCTAATTATACCCTGTGTACATGTAGGGTTGTGCCAATTAGCGATTGAAGGCCATGATTAGACGATATAAAAATAGAGAAGATCGCCCAAGCCTAGTGCAAAGTAAACAGAGTTGCGTCAAAGTCCCGCCACTTGGTAGCCATCTTGGTAACGCCTCCAGGCAGTTACTTGGGACTAACAAGACCAGTCCCCTATCTAAATGAATGGGGAGTCATTTTTAGAAGTTATGTAAATCTTTACACCCCAGATCACAACACTTCTCCTGATAAAAGAAAAACATTTCTAAGTAATGTCCATCTTCCACAATTAGACAAAACCAAAGCAGACAAACTTGAAAAAAACAATAATATAAGAACATACAAAAGCTTTACATCTAATGTCCAATAATAAATCACCAGGCCCAGACGGGTACCCAGCTGAATTTTACAAACACTTCCGGCCGCTACTCTCATCCCTATTACAAAAAGTTTTAACTGAAATTCTTAGCAATTCGAAAATACCTCAGCATATGAACACTGCTCTCATAACACTTCTCTTAAAACCAAATAAAGACCCCACAAAATGTTCCTGTTATCTGCCATTATCACTTTAAAGCTTTAACCATTAGACTAGACTCTGTCATCTCATCGATAGTACAAACAGACAAGACATGCTTCATTAAAGGGAGACATTCTTCAGAAAATTCTAGACGGCTATTTAAGATTATTCATCTTGCAACTAATACGGACTATAAAATCAACTCACCTGTTATTGCTTCATTAGATGCTGAAAAGGCATTTGATAGAGTATACTGGTCGTTTCTTTTCTCCACTTTCCAATACTTTGGTTTTGGTCAAAATTTCATTAACTGGATTAAGACATTATACAATTCTCCCTCTGCCTCAGTCACAGTCAATGGACACATTTCTAAACCAGGGTATAAGTAAAAATCAATACCTTTTTAAGACCTTTTCAAGACTTTTTCAACATATTTTAAGACTGCCATGACACTTTGAGCTAAACGATTAAATCTGCCACACACCTTCAAAAGAGAAGGTGAAAATTAAAAGTATATTGTTAATTTAATAGTAAACTGTTTGATAAAGTTTGATATTAATATATTCATTATGTTGCTATATTCAATATAATTTCATATAGTATGTAACTTACCACTAGTATAATATTAATTCAAATTACAGCTGTTTTAGTTTGGGGTTGTTTTTTATTCATTAACTTTTAAGAAAAATGCTCTAGGCTACATGATAAGTCTCCAACCTTGATTTTGGGCAGGCTACTAACTCGTCAATAATCATAACCGTTTATGCAAAACAATGAGTTCAACATGTATAAAGTTTGTTGCAGCACATCAAACTTTTTTTTGCGATTGGTCTGTTCACAAAAAGTGACACTGACGAGAGCATCGGCTTTATGAAAAATTGAACGTGTTTCAATAAAAGGCACCAATTTAGCTAAATAGCCAGCTAATGTTAGCCAAACCCACACGCTCCTCGAACTTTCCCTGTTGTTCTGTCTTACCGATTCAGCTGCTGGTGGCGCAACTCGCTCTTGTTTTTCCAGGAACGGGGCTGTCGAAAGTGTTTGATAACTTTGCGCTAAAAAACAAAAAAAAAGGTTTAAAAAGCGTTTTTCCCCACCAGTTATACTTCCACTTAGACCCTTCTATCAGTGGAACCACACGATTGGCTTAAATATGTTTCCCGCCTCGGGTGTTAAAAGCAGGGTGGGATAAAAACGGCATCTTTGGCGTTATGGGCTTTCACTATGGAGCTGTACTGTGGATTCTTAAAGTGGAGTGTCTCCTCTATAAAACGTCACTGACTGCGTTCACGTCGGCTGTCCACAACTGTTTGGTAGTATATTAGGCGGAATGTTGGAAGGCTACCCGCCATATTAGCGGGTAAATATATTCGTCATATAGTTTCTATTGACTGTAATTAGCAGCAGACCGGCATTCTTGTTGGTTGTGTCTAACTTAAATTGGACCCCGATGTACCAAGGTACCTAAAATCATTTAACACATGGATTAGGGACGTTCATTGGTTGCCTGTGTTTGATTGGAGTAGATTTGTAAGGGGTGGGCATTAGGGGACAGGCGAAAGGAGTCAGGAGGGGATAGAAGAATATCCGCATTTATGTTGCATTCGCATACTGAACAAAAGTTTGCAGCTTCATCCCATGTGAAAAGGCCTTTATCCCAGGCCTTTATCATGTTTGCTTTCACATAGCGGTCCGGCTTTACAGGAACCAGCAGCGCGCCGCATGTCGGCTGTGGCTTTCATAAACAGATCTTTCTGTCTTCTGTCTGTCACCAACTTTCCCTGCTCAGAGGCGGATAAAATCTGCTCCATAGCTTTCATAACTCACACATAACTCAAACACTAGCTTTCACGCTACCTTATTTCACGGGGGGTGAAATAAGGTAGCGTGAAAGCTAGTGTTAGGAGCTAATTACCAAGGATGTACTAGGAGTTTTTTTATTTAACCTTTATTTTACCAGGAAAGAAATCCATTGAGATTTTTAATCTCTTTTACAAGGATGTCCTGGAGTGTTTTTAGCTTTTAGCTGGGTAGTTGGTGGTCCAGTCAGTGTGTCAGACAGTGGTGCGTCTGACACTAGAAAGTGAGCAGTCTGACGAGCAGGTTTAAGTTGATAAAGCATGACAAGAGTGAGCAGTGATTTATTTTGAATGATTACTAAGCATCTTGTAAGTTTATGAAACAATTTAATTCAGTTAAATTAAATTTTATTTATATTGTGCCAAATCACAACAGTTATCTCACAGCGCTTTTCATAAAAGAGCAGGTCTAGACCGTACTCTGATGTTATTTACAGAAGCCCAACAATTGTCATTTAGTTATGTTTTAAGTACATTTAATAGCAATAATATAATTTTGCTTCAAATTTCACTCTGTTTGTATTTGACATAATACCTTGTTATCTCAATTAAAAGGCCAGAAACAAATGTTTATGTGACACAAAAGGCAATTTATTATTTTGGCCAGTACAAAAATATGTTTAGTGGGTGGATTTTTTCCCCCCATCTACCAGCCACCTTGGCAGGTGAGCCAAGAAGTTAATTTCCACCCCTGGTACTGCTCCACTACAACCTCCAGACCAGCTTCAATGTTGTTCATACGCAAAAGCACATGATTCAAATATATTTCATCAAACCATCAGTGGGCCTTCATGGCGAGCAGATGTGGGCACTGTCATCATGGAATAGAACATTAGAATAGAACATCACGACAAACGTGTTTGGTCACAGGATAAAGGTGACCATGCTAAATAACTCTGCTTGGTTTGGAAGTGGACCCAAACTATGCATGACAGAGCCTCACTGCAGCGGTCTAGCATTCAGGCCTGTACACAGCACACTTGTCAACTATATTGTGATTTTTGCAGTGATAACATATAGACTTTACTAGGGCAGCCACACAGGTATTTTTGGCTGCCCATTTTAGCATTTTGCAGAGAAACACAGAGAGAGATGTTATCTGATTTTAATTTACAAGACGTGGACACGGTGGATATTTTACAGGCACTTGCCAGGTAAAGCCACAGTGAAGAACACCAGTGCAAATGTCATTCAGTACCACGTTGGTTTCAATAGGCTACATCATTAACAAGCCTCCTCCACATGCTGCCAGAACTTTTTGCAGTTTGGTAGAATAGCTAGCTTAAGCATGAATTGATTGTTAACATTGTCAATTCATTTTCTAATAGGTAAAAATACTTTATTTCTCTTTTGGAAATCCAGTTCACCAATAATACCTGATTGCATAGGACTGATTTAAGAATTTTAACAAAAGCTGAACAATCGGTTGGGTTCAGCAGTACAGGATAATATGGTAAAAAGTTTGTATTATTTATAACTACAGGCCATGAGGATCAGACCGAACCTATAGGTAGAAGCAGGATGGCCACAGTACGACAGGCTGTCCTGCCCCTTTCTGTGGCTCAGTAGCTGAAGGGATTTGGGCCCAAGGATAGATGCACTGGCCTGGGATTAGACCTAATGTAGCACCTTCAGTGAAATATCTAGCATTACCTGACCCAGATCACACACTAACTCCATGCACATGACTGGAGCCATAAGGAGACTATATCCACAGGCTGCAAGCTAGACTGATCAATACGTATACTGTAAAGTTACTTAGCAACGCAGCCTCATGCTTGCTCCTTATTCTATCCAACAAGGACTGTCTGCAGTCTCTTCTACAGTTATCTTTATTATCAGCCCTAAAATTCTGAATATCACACTGCTGAGCTCATCCAACAACAAGACTTGACTTGTCACACAACCTCCATAACATAACTTGAAGTTGGAAATATACACCCACCTCTAAATGAAGAGGACAAACTTGTTTGTGGATTGCAGAGTTGTAACCAGTTCACTTCAGTTCCAGACCAGTTTCTCTTTCTCAGCTCTCTCTTTCGCACATGTACACTCACTGCTGTTATGATGTTTTGTTGTTAAATTGGTATGTTTGTATTATACTGTATTACATGATCCTCACAGACAAGGCATGCTGGCAATGTGGTTGAGAAGAAAGATGGTGGACTGCCTGCTAGTTTCTTTTCATGACCTCCCCCCTACCACCACACACACACACAGCTAATTCCTCATCCACGTGTTAAAGTGAGCAAACTACAATGAATGTATGTTTTTAAGTCATGTCAATTATTTTTGGGTTTAACGCAACCATGTTGTAGTCAGTCACTATACATGAAGAAATTTATATATAAATAATAATGGCTTTCATTTTGTTTGTTCTCATCTAGCAGCCATGCCCTACAGTAACACGCAAGCAAAAGCTACCATCAAATCAGCGGAGGAAACAGTGGGTATGAAGAATGAATGAGACATTCACTCTCTAGTCACCCAATCCGCAGAGAGCTGCAAGTCCAAAAGCTACCTACCTGTAGGGTCTCAATCATGGCTTATCATCAGCAGCTCACTCCTGAGACAAAATGTCATAGTGAAAGCACCAGTGATCCACCTTGCACTACACTTTTGTTTTGGATAGCAGGATTTCACCAGGCAGGTTTATCTGAAGCAGCATGCTGACTGGAGTAAAATCAGGGTGGATGTCCAACACAGAGGGCTAAATAAGCTACTGAATCCAGGCACAAGGACTAGCAAGACAATTTCTTGAAATCTGCTTGGTCAAACCCTGCAGCAGTTACTGGATCCACCCTCTCAGGCAGGTCCACAGCTATATATTACAGGATTTTCCGGGGGGACACTGGCAGCTACAGGACAAGTTGAACTGCTGATGATCTGCCCTTGGTGAAGTGTCACATCAACTGCGGGGTTGATTTAAAGAAGCATTTATCACCGTCTATGGTTTCTTTCTCATAATAAAATGCCTACTATTTGAGAATAACGTTAAGCAATATGAGGAGTACAATAATTTTTTGGGGCTTGAATATCGAACGAACATCGATTATCTCCATCAAGGGGAAGCAAGACAGACATTTCCAAAAGTTAGAATTCATGGAAATAAAAGTTGCCTTAAGCAGAATGTAACTAACATAACGTTAACTTACCTAGCATGTTGACAAAGAAAAACTGTCAAGTCATACCGTTAATTAAATAGTTACTTTTTTTTTTAAGCCAAAAGCAGAATCGACTAAGCGTTAACGCTATCTAGCAAGTCATAACAGTAAGTTAATAAAATAATCATTCTTTTTTATATACCGTTAAAACCGCGACGGTGTTAGCAGCTGAATGCCGCAGCTAATGACTTAGCATCTTACCTGTGCAGTCCGGACTGGTTTGACGTTCCTGAAAGATCCCGAATTATTTGAAGCACTTGTCAAATCTTAGCGCTCGTTTGTCATGTATTTCCGTTAGCTAACAGTTACTGTAATGAGGAATGTCTACCTCTGCCGTGTCTCTGTCTGTGGGGGTAACGTTAGCCCTCCGCTTCTTTGAATCTTTTTTTGTCTGATGAATTTAAATGTCTCACATTCTGCCCTGGCCACGCCACATGGGCTGACAGCTTGGCTTGGCTGCACAGTCCAATGAGAAAAGAGGCAGGGCTCTCGGATCCAGCCAGTGATGGAGTCATTCGCTGAACGCCCCCGTTGTCACCCAGAGAGAAAAAAAATGTAACGTTCAGACAGGGTTACTGGAGTTCAAGCTCCTTCTGTTCTCTGCCAGACCTAACAAATGAATGTGAAAAGCGTTCATTTGCCTTATAGACAAAATAAGAACGTGTAGTCACATTTGACTGCAGCTAATTATTTTGTGTTGGTTGTCCAAAGACATAGTCTACGGTGAATTTTAAGGAGGCTATCCACCTAACATGTAGGCTATAACATGTCTAACGGACATGTCCAGAAATATCTTCGCCCAGTTGCAGCACCCTCAGTTCTGCATGGGTGGACGTTAGGTGTTAAATGCCTTAATGATCACCAACATGACACAAAGTCTAATTGCCATCTTTTAATGTTGTGGTCCTCAGAACTTAGAAGGGCTCATTTGGAAGGCAAGGCTTTCTCTGGTGATACCATAGGTCTCATTTCCACTGGGGATGCTGGGGACATGTCCCCATCAATTTCTGAAATGCTTGATTTTGTCCCCATCACTTTTTGAAATCGTTTGTTGAAAGAATGTTAAAAGAAATAGCTTGCAACAACAAATGTTAACTAATAAATCAAAATGCTTTGAGAAAAGTTTGCAAAATGCAAAAACATGCAATGCAAAGAATATAGAAGGAAAAAATGTGCATTTTCTTAAAAAGTACCTTAAGCTAAAAAAAAATAGTTGATTACTGCATTACATATATTTTTATATTTTGAAATGTCACCTGTCAATTTGTGTTTACTTTTATTTAAATAAAGACATACACCATAAATTGGTTCAGAAAATGTCTCCAGAAGGCAGGAAATTAAGTGTTTAATGCTCAAAATCTGAGGGAGGACCACCACTGATAAATCTCAGCACTGGATTTTTCTTCAAAAAAGTGTTAGAATATCTTCTCGTTTTTCGAGGAGTGTATTGTCACATCCCTAATCTGAGCCCTTATTTTTCCACCACTTTTCAACACAAAGTGACGCCTTGATACAGACCTGAGTAATGTTGAAGTCCAACCTTTAGAAACCTGGACTGACTGACTGTAACAGTCGTTAACATCCCTTGAACCATGCATTGTTATAATTAAACTGCATGTATTGGATATCTTTCGATTTCATTTTGAAATATTTAAATTAATAGTTCCGTTTTGAGAATTTTCTTACTACAATATATAAAAACTATTTCTGGAGCATCCAGTGTCAGTGATAATGTCAAATACACAATAATAGTGTATCCAAGGTAGGCTGGATAACCATGATCTGGATGACTGAGAATCTTCACATACAGTAATGGTGTACTTTGTCACATCCACCACCAGCAATTACATGTTGACCACTCTGGGCCTAAAACATAAATATGTCATAAAATCTTAAACATTCTTCTGTCTTCTTAATCCCACTAAGCTTTACAATAAACGTGAACGTACCGGCATCAGCACACGTGGTACACACATTGAACTATTTTGGATGGCATGTAAATTGTCCAATCACGGAGCAAGGGTGTAAGGCTTCCTCCAATCATAATAAACGGGCGGGTGCTGTTAGGAGATAGGATGATTAAAAGGCGGGACCCAAGTGATGACGTACCAGGGAAAGCTCGTCTGACTTCTTGGGGTTACTGGAGTTCATAATTTCGGATAGCATGATGTTCTAAGGAAGGTTTTTCCTAATCACCTGCTGTGGCAGCGTTAGTGATAACAGCACACAATGACCCTGTGATCAATAGAGAGACGGACAGAAGGGTGCTTTGGCTAAAATTAGGTAGCATTTTATTACTTACTGGACTGGCTGGACAATAATATTAATGCACACCAAATATACAGAGTTTAAAAGATGTAGTTTGTGTTCAAAGGAATTCATTTTATAGCCCATTTTGCTTGCTAGAAATTTTAAAGCCCAAATTTTAAAGCCCACAGTCACATAACTGTGGATTGTGTGCTCTGTAGCATCATTTTTGTATGAGTCACCATGAAGAGGAATCTGATAGCTGAGACATCAGATAGTTTAAAGAAGAGAGATGGCATTTTAATCAACAAAAAAATCCAGATTAATACATGTTCTGAAAATATATTGGATTTCTGCTCATTTACTGGTACCCACAGTGAAAAGAAACTCCAACAATGTGTAGGGTATTGTATGTATGTCTTTACTGGATAGTTGAAAGTAGTGAGATGACAGGAAATGAGTGGAGAGAGAGACTAGGGATGACATGTAACCAGGGTCCCCGGCCAGACACAAACCAGGGACGCTGCAGTTTATGGTTGGTGCTTTAACCACAAACCACCAGGGAGCCCTAGTTTTGGTCAGTGTTGAGAATTATTGTGAGCCAGCTGTCAGGTGTGAAGAAGTTTTAGAGACTGATGAAGACTTAGCATGGTTTGAGGAGATACAGTGCCAGCATACAACATGTGAACACGTCAAATGCCAACACCAAATCTGAAGGAGAACATCTTGTGGTCCCTTTTATGTTTCTGTCTGCCACCTAGTGCCTGTAGGTTTCTTTATTAGGTCACCTTCACCTAGAACAACTATCTATCTGATGTTTAGATTCCAATGCTTCGTCATATTGGAATCTATCACTATCCATGAGTTGTACTCTAATCTGTGGAATTGTGGAGTTAGTTCTTGTAAACATTCTTGTATGGCTCAACCTTGTAAGATTCCCAGAGAACACTGATATCTGCTAGCCTGACGTCTGAGCTACTGTCTTTAGCTAATCAGTCTATTGTTGTCTTCTTGACGAGGACAAGTACATGTGAGAACTACCTAAAGCTATAATGTCAAACACTTATGGGGTCAACTACATTACACTAAGCTAGACCTGTCTTGACACCTAAGAAATATTCTCAACAGTCAGGACCCCATTCACAACTTTCTTTGACTTTCTTCCCTTACGAGTCGCTGTCAGATTTTATTGCTGAGATCACAATGAAAACAGACAATTTGACAAACTCGAAACTGAACTATTTTTGGAAAAACAAAGAAAATAAAAAAGGTGAATTTACTAACAATACAATAAAACATGCAAAACTGCCTTCAACAATATATACATTTAAAAATAATAAGTATTATACACAGTCCGCAGTAGTCCTTTACTGTTCAGACATGTGAGCTCTGATGTTTGAAGGAGCATTCAAATATAATAATATCTTCTTACCATAATCTTTATTCTATAATGTAATGAAGAATATTGTGTTTTGGTATTTATTGATTTGGAGTGAATTTCTCTTGTCTGTGCTTTTACTATTGTGTGTACTTATGCTGTCAGGATCACTTGGAAGAAGCTATAATGAAATAATAAGCTATACATATTGGCTTTAAAAGAATGAATGGTAAAAATCGAAGCAGCAGATGATTAGAAATACTTTTAGTTCATAGTATGATATTGTAGTTGCTGTTAGAAATTTGTGGCTGAGATAATCCTGATGACATCACTATGACATAACCAGGGATTTTCTCAGACTTGACAAAGCTCCTCCAGTGACATAGAAGATTGAACCGATCCAGTAGTGCTAACCATGACCAATATACTGACAGACTGTCCTGTATGTGTGTCAGACATTGTAATTTCTGATCTTGCTGATCCTCCTAGTGCTTTGATGGAGATGTAAAGGGGTTCGTACTCTGCTGGACCTTGGTTGGGGGATGGACTCCATCACCACCCGACTCAGCCATCTCCCTCCAGCTCAGCTCATCTTCAGATGCAGACAAGAGAGATGAAATTATAATCGCTTTTACAGATGAAACATTTTCATTTACTGGTATCTTTAATCAAGTGTAGGCTATAATTTGTGGGTGTCCAAGTGGATCAGTGATCTGAGGTCTGTGACCATCAGTGACAGGAAAAGCATTTACATCCTTCACTTAGATAAAGGTGATTTTGTTTTGGATACTTGCTAAATGATTTATATTTTGATTCATTGTCCTGCATTGGGTTATTCATGGTTCAGTTGGTAATGCCTGTCTTTGTGTTATCCTCAGAAAATGGTCTGATCAGCCATTAAAAAGAACATTAAAAAGCTGCTTTTTGGTAAGCATACAACACCATCAGAGCGAGACATCAACAGAATGGAGAGAGACACCAGCAACACTAAAAATATGTGGCAGGAGATCAGGAGTCAGCTATAAAGTCTACTCCATCTCCAGCAGATCTGAGAAGAATCCTGCTGAGTATGAGTAAAACTGCTGGGCTAATAACATCCCTGGCAGTATACTACAAACCTGTGCCAACCTAGTTGATGTTATTACTGACATCTTTAACATATCACTGTCTAAGGAGAGTGTGTCCCGCGCTTTAAAACAGCCACCATTGTCCCTGCACCGTAAAGTGTGCAGTGTCTAGTCTCATCCCCATTCTGATGAAGTGCTTTGAGAAATTGGTTCTTCAGCACGTAAAGAACAACATTCCAGCCACCCTGGACTCTCACCAGTTTGTTTTCAGAGCCCACAGATCCACAGAGGATGCCTTCTCCACTGCCCCCCACTCAGCCCTCACACACCTTGAGAAAAGCAACATCTACATCAGAATGCTGTTTGTGGATTTCAGCTCAACACAATCTCCCCATGAAACTGATCAGCAAACTCAGCACTGTGGGCTTGGGTACCACAACCTGCAACTGGTTACTGGACATCCTTACAAACAGACCCCAGACAGTTCAGATTAGCAATCACTCTAGTGCTCAACACCAGAGCCCCCCATGGCTGTGTGCTCAGAACCCTCCTGTTCACGCTGTACACCCACAACTGCATCCCCCGACATGGAGAGAACACTGATGTGAAGTTTGCGGACGACACCACCATCATCGGCCGAATATCAAACAATGATGAGACTTAATATCGGGAGGAAATTCATAATCTTATAGAGTGGTGCTCAGAGAACAACCTGCTGCTCAGCATCAGCAAAACCAAAAAGGGATCATTGATTTCAGGAAAAAGGAGGTGGAGACACACTCCTGTCTACATCAGTGAAGCTGAGGTGAAGCAGGTGAACAGTTTCAGGTTCCTGGGAAACAGCTTCACAGAGAACCTGACATGGTCGTCTCACATCTCCACGCTAGTGAAGAAAGCTCAGAAAAGGCTGTACTACTTAAAGGTCCAGTGTGTAATATTTCTGAGGATCTAGTGACAGAAATGCTATATAAGATCCATATCTATATTTTCAGTGGTCTATAAAGACCCTACATAATGAACCATTATTTTTTTACTACCTTAGAATGAGCCATTTCTATCTACATAGTAGTAGGCCAAATTCCCACGCCAAGTTCTTGTCAGCTTTTACAGAGGAGCAATAGAAAGCATCCTGACTAGAAACATCACCAACTGGCATGGGATGTGCATGGTCCAGGACAGCGGGTGATTAGATCATTGTCAATCAATCAATCATCTACTGAGCATCAGTGATATCGGTGAGGTAATTTCTTTTATGGGCCCAGACTTTTGTTGTGTATTTTGTAAATTGTTTTCATCCTTTTTGGGTAAATACAACGATCCTTTTGAAATTTCACCTGTGAGTCTTCCTTCCTATACCCTACCCCTTCATCACAGAGAGAGCACAGTTCTCCACAACAAAGGCTTTCAGGAGCAGAACACCTCAACAACTCTTGAGTTGGGCTGGGATGATAAGGACTCAGAATAAAGCATACAGTAAATGTTAACTTGATTTGAAATTCAAATGGAGATACTGTTTTGTGGGAATTTTTAGTGTTATTCACATTATTCTTTTTGTCTTACAAGAGTAATGTGAATGTGGAATAATTACAGTTGTTGTAAGTTTTTTTTTTTTTTTTTTTTTTTTTAAATAGTTCACGTTAACATTTCGGATGTAGCACATTAACCCATGGTTGCCTATCCCTATGTGCATTCTGATGCAAATGAAGATCTAGCTAGAGATTTCACAACATCTATTGCTCTTGTTCTGTTTTCATGGTAAAACTGCACAGGACCTCTGTACACAGAAAAGAGGAACTTTATCTCATAAAACTGCTTAATATCTGTAACAAACCTTGACCCAGCTAGGTTTGGCTGGTTTCACAATGATTAGATTGTAATCACAGCGACTCAGCCTGATCTGGCAGCTACTCTGGTTGAGAAATTGTTCCCTGGTGAGTTGACACAGACTCCAGCCATTAATTGGGCAACAACCCTCCATCCATCTGTCCAGCACTTATCCAACCACTGCAACTGTATTCATACTGGAATGAAGGGGTTACTGATTTAGATTTTCTGAGGACAGGTTCCTAACATAAGACTATGGCCATGAAAGAAAGACGTATACACTCTTAATATAAAAAATATTATAGAGTGTATAAGTTTTTTTTATAGTATAAAAAATATAATATAAAAAAATTAATAAATATTGGACCCCAAGTTAAATGGCAAGGCTAGAACCAGAAGCTCTGACTAGTGTTGGAGCTGTGATACTACTTGTGCCGCTCTCTTATACATGTTGTCTTCATGCCCCGTGATAGATCTATGGTCTGACATTACCACCTTTGTCAGTACAGTGATGACTTGTTCACTGGTACAGGGACCAAATGCTTTGCTTATTAAGTATGCTGCCAAAGGTAACTGCTCTAAACGCCCACCAGAACTCCTGGTGCAGAATAGCACTTATTACTGGATGTAGGATAGTGCTGCTACACTGGAAAAGTTAAGGAGACATATCAGTGAAGGAATGGTTGGATGATATAGCAAAAATTTCATCCTATGAAAGATTATGTTATCAGCTGCTAGGCAAGATATCTACATGAAAATATGGGGCCCTTTTATTGTGGTAACCTGATACAAGAAGATGTGAGATGACCATGTCAGGTTCTCTGTGATGCTGATTCCCAGGAACCTCAAACTGTTCACCTGCTCCACCTCAGTTTCCACTGATGTAGACAGGAGTGTGTGTCTTTATCTCCTTCCTAAAATCAATGATCAGCTCCTTAGTTTTGCTGACGCTGAGCAGCAGGTTGTTCTCTGAGCACCACTCTACAAGATTATCAATTTCCTCCTGATATGAAGTCTCATCGAGTTCTCTCCATGTCGGGGGATGCAGTCATGGGGGCTCCAGTGTTGAGCACTAGAGTGGAGGTGAGTCCACCAATCTGAACTGACTGTGGTCTGTTTGTGTGGAAGTCCAATATCCAGTTGCAGAGTGCTGTGTTTGCTGATCATTTTCATGGGGAGATGGTGTTGAATGCTGAGCTGAAATCCACAAACAGCATTATGATGTAGGTGTTGCTTTTCTCACGGTGTGTGAGGGCTGATTGGAGGGCAGTGAAGATGGCATCCTCTGTGGATCTGTGGGCTCTGAAAGCAAAGCAAACTGGTGAGAGTCCAGGCTGGATGGTAGTTATTCTGATGTGGTTACCTTCTGAGAAGACAGAGGGACTGAGTCCATGGTCGAGTATCTCCCACAGCTCCTTTAACAACCGCAGTGATTCCTCTGATGACAACTCAGACCTTGTCAGACCTGAAAGGGGATGTGGCCCCATGTCCAATGAGTTTTGTGACTGACTGATTGGAGGAGTGGTCTCTTTGTTCTTGGATGTCTGAAGAAGAGAGCTGGACAGTCATTGTTTTTACGTATATATAGATCTATCCATCCATCTATCTATATATAAAAACAAAACACATTCACTGAACTCAGATACCGTTTTGCACCAACAAATATCCCTTCAATGTGAAACGTGCAACTGAGTTGTTATTGCTTATCAGTTAACGCAGTATTTAAGACTCTGCTGATACCTCAGGCCTGTCTGTGGTTTTGCGCCCCAGGGACCAGGGGTTGGCAGCCCCATTTGTTGCAGGACCTCGGTTGCTGGTTTCAGTGAGGATGAGATCAGTGCAAGCCCTCTGTCTCAAAGCATACTGCAGCTCCTGCAGGCACACAAACATTAGTGGACCCACTGTGCTCTCTGGAGGCAGCGCAGAGAAGTACACAACACCAGGATCATTCTTCCTCTCAGGTCTTTCAGATAATGGTTCTTATTGGTTGTCTTTTATATTTTATCTATTTGTTTTTGTCCTCCTGACCTTGATTACACATTGTGTCACCAGCTTCTTCTTTTCACTTACTAGTGTTGAGCTTAACCTGGAAGGCATGGGTTGTTCATGTTAGTTGCCAAGATTTACAGACTACAGAAATTTGCCATTCTGTGATAGAAGATAAAATTTTCTTCCCAGAGTTCCTGTAAAATGTTAATTAGGTAGACAAACAATAAGCAAAACAAGAAACAAAGAATGTATTCCAAGCATGTCTTCCCCAGTAATGTAAGTGTGATTCCGTTGAGAATGTCAGCAGAGAGACTGGAGGCAGAGGGAAGGAAAAAAGCTAACCTGGCTCTACAGTTTATCCATCAGACAAGCATTTCTGTGCGGTGATTTGATTCTGGAACTTTGGACAGACACGGCTTCCGATATCTACCCCTTATTCCAGCCTTCAAGGTAAGCTAGCCTAACCACGTCCTCCATACTTTACATCTGACTGACATTTATTAATCTGATATTTGGACTTAAATATAATACAAAATATCTTTAGCAGCAGTTTACAAAAATCAACACAACGCATGTGCTTATTTCATTCTGGGAAAAAGTGAAATCTTGTGTTGTGGGGGTCAACTCTTTGTAAGTGCACCACACAAAATATATCTGAAGATTGAAAAGAAAGCATCACTGAGTTGCAGCAGACCATGTTAACTTTTTAAGATGTTCCATTCATTTATAGGGCATGTTCAGAGGTGCAGCAGTATTTGCATTCAAACAAGTTATGGCACCCAAATGGCCAACAGAGGCAAAGAAGATCCTCATGTCCAGCTTGTCATTACCAGTTAAGTAGTAAACTCAACCCTCTTTGTTAGTTACCAGCACACTTGGCAAATCTGAAGAGGTACAATATGAAGCTGAAATTGAGGTATTGAGTAAGTGTAAGTGTGAAATAAAGAAGAGCCTTTGAAGGAACTGAGAGGAAGGAGCAGAATAACTGGAGCGGCTGTAGGTAGAGCGGGTTGTCCACTAATTGAAAGGTCGGTGGTTCGATCTCTGTATCCTCCAGTCTGCATGTTAAAGTGTTGAACCCCAAAATGCATATGAATGGGGTGAATGTGACATGTAGTGTAAAGATTTTTGGTCGGAAGGCAAGAAAGGTGCTATAGAAGTTCAGTCCATTACCATCTATTGGTGAAAGATTGATTTTAAGAGACTTAGAAAACTGAATTGGAACAGATACCTGTGTGGTGAGCTGGTACTGCAGCTGTTCCAGAGCAGACAGCCGGTCATGTTGGTCTCCTTGTTTCTCTGCAGAAGAGTCCTTCTCTGGTTCTGTGTGACATACAGAGTTCTGGATGTGTTTTCCATTCTGTTAATTATGATTCCTACTGTCCTCGCTTAACTGTTCTCTGGCCGGGGACTGAAATTATTTAGGCAAAAACGCCCCAGGAGGAGTTTGGAGCTAGGTGTATTCTCTGCTGCACAGCAATACCCCTTGGATAGGAATCTGTTTAGTCAGCTGATCTGATGGGGCAGTACAAGCAGTGGCCAGCTGTTGTGGAAATGGCTGTCCTATAATATTCTAATGCTGTAAACTCGCTCTGGAACCAGGAATAACAGCACCAACAGTGGCTCTATATTTATTTCTAAAATAAAAATATTATGCGTGTGAATAATTTATAAACACACATAATTAATAACACTTTTTGCAACTTTGTCAATTCTTTTGTCTATTTTTACTCAGCAATAAAAATTGCTCCCTCCTGTCCTTTCTGTTCTTTTATAATATATGAATTTAATTAGTCTCATCTTAGCATCTTAGTAGCACCATGTCATATTGCAGAACCAGGTGATGCTGCAACAGATCCACAGTTGATAGTGGAGCAGCATTCATCAAGCACAGAGTGATTTTAAACTGTCATGTAATTATTTCTACGCATTTGACAGTCATTTGCTGTCTCCTCAAGCAAGTGAGCCAGGATGTCCCATTTGGTAAATATCTTGTATCTCTGCTGAGAGGAGCTAAGACAACAGAAGAGATGTAAGTTAGTGTGGAGCCACATTAGGTGAATGCAATGCACCCTATAAGACAATAAAAATAGTCTATTAGTAAAGCTATGACAAATTTAGGTGGTAAATATAAAAAACAGCAGTGAAAACAGCCTCTAAAATGACTTGATTTGAAATTGCACATCTCTGGCACAGTGTTAACAGAAAAGGAACAAGCTAGGTTTTAGTGCAGTTGTTCTTGAGTTGCACTGAATGTAGCTACGTGTACCTAATAACATGGCAACTCTGTTTCTCACAAGATGTGAGTTTTTAGAATCACAAATCTTACATGGCCTTGTTGTTGTTGCAGATCAACAGCCCAATAATCCAACAGATGACTTGTGGTTAGTAACCCTACCTACTGATATTGTCATTTTATTTACACATGATGTAGCTAACACTGCACATCTTTAATGTAGTGTGTGCAGTGGTGGTGCAGTGTGTCTGTTATTGTACCATGTAGTCCAGCAGTGGTGATCTGGGCACGGAGGTGATTCCCCATCTCTATCAGCTGCTGTTTCTCTCTGCTCAGACGGGCGATACAGAACGCTGCCTGCTTCAGCCTGGTACGCAGGAGAGGAAGGCTGCTTTTAGCACCCTGGACATTTTCAAACACATCACCGTGCATCAGACCTGAGGACTGCTGCTGCCGCAAACACAGGTGGTCTTGTAGCTGTCGCACCAGTGCACTCTGGAATGAAAATGCAATGAAACTTGAAGGAATTGGGTTATTGCAGCATAACATAATCTATTACCATCATCTCTCACAACTGACTGGTGAACTACCATTTTTGCTGGGGCAAAATTATACTGAGATCCAATAAAAGAGAATTCTCTTTAATTTCACACTACAGGTCCAGGCATTTACCTGAATGGAACTGACTGGTCAAATTCACTAGTTCACCGATTTCCTTCAGTAGTACCTGTTCTATGATGTTGGCGCAAGCAGATTCTGAATGTGCAACTGTGAACTCCTGCTTTGTCAAAGCAGAGGGGTTGGCGCATTTCTCCAGGCACAGATCACCTATAGGATTCATACCACATACCAGATGAAAAAGACCAATTAAGATAAAGTTTTCACAAAATACATTTTCAACTGAAAAAATATTTATTTTAAAATTCACATTTTTTGAGCTTCACCTGTACACTCTTGAAAGTTATATAGTTTTTTTCAGCACACCTGTGTGTCTGGTTTGGGGGAAACCACATATAGTAACTAGTGGGATGTATGTGACAATTCCCCCCCCCCCAAGAATTTAATATGCATTTGAAACCCAATGGAAGCCAAGACTTATAGGTGTTGCTAAAATTTTGGCCAATGCAAATTTCTGAGATGCACCTGTTTGAAAGCCGATAGACATCAAGTAAAAAATGTCTGAGTGTCTTAATAGGTAATATTTTCTAAATAATTCAGTTTCCAAAAACCTGTCTTTTCAGTACTGAATTATAATTTTGTTCATGTAAGATTGGTAGAAGTGTAAGTATTAATTGTGGGACACCCTATCCACAGGGTGAACGGTTTGATAAAATTGTTGTCAGTCATGTTTTTTTTGGTTTGTAAAAAGTCTTAGCTTATCCAGAATTAGCAAATTAGTCCAAAAACTACACAGCTTTGTGCAACAGATTCATGTAGACATTTATCTAAAGTTTAACTATTAGTTAGATCTAAGCCACAGTAATAATCTATTTTTGTGAAACCGGTCCCTGGATCCAAACGATAAAAAGGTCAGTGAAGATTGCCACAACATAATTACTGGATGCTACAAATTATTAACCATGTTTTTGTAAAAGAGTCTTCACCTGCTGCCATCTGAGTGTTAGCTGTAGGGGCAATGGAGCTGGTGGCAGGGGCTCCTGGATGATGAACTGGCTGAGCAGAGGAGGCCTGTGGCTGAGCCTGGGGATGGGGTAGGAGATGGCTGAGGCCCTCCATGTCCTTCCTCATGTGGGTAATCACGGCCCGCATGATGCTGTTCTGCTCCTGCAGATGACGAATCTTTTCTGATGCCGGAGAATCAACATTTGGTGTGAGATCCTGTGGACAGATATACACTCATGCATTTATCTTCATGTATTTGTATCATGTCACTTTAGTGCAATTACTGCATTCAATGGGGAGATATTTACTTAAGATTTGTAGCCATTATGAGCTAAATGGTTTAATTAAACTCCAGTAAATGTACTTGTGTAAAATGATACTCAGATAAAAGTAAAAGGTAGGTCAGTTAAAATATACTCTGCGTAAATGTCACAGGTATGCATTACACAATAAATTACTCTAAATGTCAAGGTATACACTAGCAGAACAACCGAGCCCTTTTTGTCAAACCAACAAGTTCCATTTCTATAGACCGCACTTTGCAGCCTGTGGTAGCACGTGAGAGAGACATTTGCCTTCTCTTTTTTCCTAAACTTAAGTAGTTTGGTCCCTAAATCTAACCAAGTAGTAAGGCTCTCTACCAGGCAAACTTCTTCCATGTGCCCTGTGAAAGGTCAGTGTGAACATGAACCAGACGAGAACTAAAATCAGCATCAGAATCAGTTGTATGTGTAAACCAAGTAGGTTTACATTGCTGCAGATGGAAGAAATTGTTCTTGTTGAGAGAGGTTTTGGTCCTGTCAGAGGGGAGTGTCTGAAATGGTTTGTGTCCAGGGTGGGAAGGATCAGCCACAATCTTTTCTTTTGTGCTTTCTCTCAATCTTCTGCTGGCCTCATAGTCCCGAAGGGGTATTGGTCCTGGAGGTATGGCAGATAGTAGCCAATCACCTTCTTCAAAATGATAAGCGTACCAGATGGTGATGGAGGAGGTAAAGAAGACTCAATGATGGCTGTTTAGAAGTGCACCATCATTGTCTTTGGCAGGTTGAACTTCCTCAGCCGCCACAGGAAGTACATCCTCTGCTGTGCTTTTATTTGCGAGGGAGTTGATATTCAACCATCTCCACTGTCTTGACAGCATTGAGCTCCAGACTGTTCTGGCTGCACCAGATCACCACATGGTCAATCTCCCACCTGTAGGCGCATTCATCAGTGTGATGATCCTAATGAGGGATGATCCCAATGAGGGTGGTATCATGCTCAAACTCAAAGAGCTTGACACACTGGTGACTGGAGGTGCAGCTTGGAGAATTGCAGAGGGAAAAGAATGAAGCCTTGAGGGTAAGCAGTGCTGTTGGTCCAAGAGTTATTGACATGTATTCCCTTCTTCACCTGCTGCTTCTGTCATGGGTTGGGGCGCTGAGTGCAGACTTGGGCGAGGACCCAAATGCAGACAATGGCAAGGCGAGGAGGTTGCAGTCCAAAAATGTTTATTAACTCAAAAAAACTAACTTAAACAGGCTTACAAGGAGCTCGAGGCAAAGTCCAACAAAGGTAGTCCAGAACACAAGGCAATCCAAAACACAGGGAATAATCCAGAACTAGGAAGACAAGGAACAAGCAGGAACACTCAACTTTAGACGCAAGGACATGACAAAGACTGGAGAGACAAGCAGGCATACATATACACAGGGACTAACGAGCGGGGCGGGAGCAACACAGGTGAGCGGGATCAGGGCTAACGAGGCAGAGACAGATAGACAAGCAGGCAGGCAGAGAGACAGCAGGGGGAAACAGAGAACACTAGACAAGCAGACATGGGGCAGAGTGAATAACCAAGAAGACAGAAACACACACAAGTTACAAAGAACCAGAACCTAAATGAGAACACAGAACTAGAACACAGAGTACAGAGGAGACCAAATCCCAAAACAAGGACCAGGAATGATTACCAAAACATGAACTAAGGACATGGAACTAAACTCAGACTCCCAAACAAGACACACAGACAGGATCATGACAGCTTCCTGTCAGACAGGAAGTTTGTGATCCACCTGCAGATGGAGTCAGGCACGCTCAGCTGGGAGAGTCTAGTCTTTAATTGGATAGAACAGTCAAGGAGAGACAGAGGGGTGACATGCAGCAAAGGGCAGCAGGCCGGATTCCATTTTGCACACTCCAGTCAGACCAGCTGCTTTTACTGTCCAAGGTCCAGACTGAAAACCAGAGGGGACAGAGCTTTTTCAGTAGCAGGTCTTAAGCTCTGGAACTCTCTTCCTCTCAACATTAGAGCAGCTACCTCTATTGAGAGCTTTAAATCACTTTTAAAAACTGGCTTTTAACACATGCTGAGCTGTGACATTTTATTTTTGTTATTGCTTTAAGTATAGTTTTTGTTTTATCTGTTTTTTATTCGGCTATTTATTATGCTTTTTATCTTATGCTGTTCTCTGTATCTGTACAGCACTTTGGGGCAGTAGTGACTGTTTGTACATGTGCTATATAAATAAACTTTGACCTTGACCCCAGGCCGTTTTGAGAAGGACCAAGCCTTCGTACATGGGGCGCAACTTTGCACACTGAGCTATCCAACACTTCACAATCCGGTAAAATTAAGGATGATGTCAGCAATCTGCAGTCACAACTGTCATGTCAAAAACAGCAGAAAGGCCTCGCACACCTGACTGAAGAGAAAGGTTTCCTCACTAATTTAAAACTGTAAATTAATCTTAACCCTAACCCCGGAATCTTATCACACACTTACTTTCACATTTCACATACAATCTTTACACTGACTAGTATATGGTGTGAGGCTAAATATTAATTCATGATCCTCTCAGGATGATGATCCTCCAATTTGATAAAAAGCTATATTGCTGGTTGCAACATTTTCACAGAACATTGGAACATGCAGCCTAATGTCTTTAAATAACACATACATCACACCTTACTTTGTAGTGCCTCATTCCAGGTATTCAGCTCAAGTGGGTTTTGGAGTCGTTTTACATGGACAGGCCCTTGATATATTTTTTTTCCTCTTGGTGCCAGTGGAGCTCACAGAGGCTGGTATGTTGGGGAGGCACTAAGCGAGACTGAAAGGCCATCATACCTCTCAGGATGCCCAAAGAAAATGCCAAAGGCCAAAACAGTACAGCTTTGAATGTACTACTAGGAGAACTTAGAGGCATCAGTTGAATTGCAAATACAACACCACCAGGTAATATATGGGTGTTTGGGGCCCATGGGGTGTTTGGGGCCCACTGACAAACGGGTTAATGTTTCCCACAGGTTTTATCTGTAGTCTGGCTGAACCAGCCCTGTGGTGGAAATGGAAAGTCACCTTTGGTCACTCTAAGCTGCATAAATGGCCTTTTGCCTTTTGGTCCACTTAACACAATTTGGCAGTGCTGTGGCACGCTAAGCTTTGATCATAGCAACAGCCTGCATGACCTACAACAATACTTTGTATTACATACTTTCAACTGTATTTCTTGAGGAAGCTTATGAAGGCCAAATTCCCGTGCCAAGTTCTTATCAGATTTTACAGAGGAGCAATAGAAAGCATCCTGACTGGAAACATCACAAACTGGCATGGGATGTGCACGGCCCAGGACCGGAGGGCTCTGCAGCAGGTGATTAAAACTGCTCAGAAGATCATTGGTACCCACTGATATCGGTGAGGTGAGATGCCTACACAGAGCCCAAAGGATACTAAAGGACAGTACCCACCCAGCACACCCTGTTCACCCTGCTGCCTTCTGGGAGGAGATATAGAAGTTTCTGCTACCGCAACACCAGACTGCAGAGCAGCTTTTTCCCCCAAGCTATCAGACTTTTAAGCTCAAATTCACCCCCAGCCCTGCTCCGTTGAATATAGTTTATTTCTGTTTACCATTTTTATAATTGCTTCTATATTAATGTATATTGTGTGCTACGTAGCAGAAGGGAGTGCTTTCACACCTGGATCGATTGAAGACATTGTTCTGAAACAAGGGGGCGTTTCCCCTTTGGCTCGGTTCATTTGGTAATATGTGAACACAACAATCGCTTCTGATCTGGAACACAACAACCGAGCCCATACGAACCCATTCCATTATTGTTCATATTGTATATACTGTATACCAAATCCACCTACCTCAAGTAATAACACATTCCAGCATCCTTTGTACATGTAAATGTAAATGCTCAGTATTGCTATAGTCTTTTCGATCACTCAAAGCGCTTTTACACTACATCGCATTCACCATTCAAACACTTTCATACACTGGTGGAACAGCCACCAGGGGCAATTCGTGGTTCAGTATCTTCGACATGCAGGAACCTGTTGACGGAACGCATAATAATATTAGAGCTCCTCATGATGCACCAGCAGATTATTACAATAGAAAGGGGCATTATTCAATTATATTGCAAGGCGTTGTAGACAACAAATTAAAAGTTTTGGGACATAAATGTTGGGCAGCAAGGTAGGATCCATGATGCACGTGTGTTTGCACTTTCAGGTTTAACTTAATTAAGTGGAAGAAGTTTGCCTGGTAGAGAGCCTTACTACTTGGTTAGATTTAGGGACCAAACTACTTAGTTAAGTTTAGGAAAAAAGAGAAGGCAAACGTCTCTCTCACGTGCTACCACAGGCTGCAAAGTGCGGTCTATAGAAATGGAACTTGTTGTTGGTTTGACAAAAAGGGCTCGGTTGTTCTGCTAGTGTATACCTTGACATTTAGAGTAATTTATTGTGTAATGCGTACCTGTAACATTTACGCAGAGTATATTTTAACTGACTTACCTTTTACTTTTATCTGAGTATCATTTTACACAAGTACATTTACTGGAGTTTAATTAAGATTTTCAGAGTAACTGAAGAGCACATAAGTTTCAACCATCGTCATAGCCAGGCACGCATGACTGTAGAGTGTGCCTTTGGAGGCTTAAAAGACAGATGGAGATGTCTCCAGAAGGTCTGTGATGTCTATATTACTCTGGCTAGCCAAATTGTCTGTGCATGTGGCATCCTGCACAACATTTCTGGAGTTGTAATAATGATGAACAATACCTTGACTGAGATAATGGGATGAGTGAGAATGTGGACAACAGAGAAGCAGATGTGATGCAATAGCAACAGCACACAAGGGCTAATGACATTAGAGATGGATTTGCAGATACTTTTCCATTCTCTAATCTCAAAACACATGCTATGGTATTTCAGCCGCATCTAGTGGATAAAACATTCAGGGCGGCCTCTACCTGACCTCCAACCTCTTTACTACATTGGGCCCACTAACATTTAGGGTGTATATATATATATATATATATATATATACACACATATATATATATGTATTATGGCGTGCCGTTTAGGAAATAATATATATATTTATGGTTTGTCTGTCTGAATATATGGAATGAAAGTCTGAATATATAGAATGGAAGTCTGAATATATGGAATGGAAGTCTGAATATATGGAATGGAAGTCTGAATATATGGAATGAACCTTGAATATATAGAATGGAAGTCTGAATATATTGAATGGAAGTCTGAATATAGAATGGAAGTCTGAATATATGGAATGAACCTTGAATATATAGAATGGAAGTCTGAATATATGGAATGAACCTTGAATATATGGAATGAACCTTGAATATATAGAATGGAAGTCTGAATATATAGAATGGAAGTCTGAATATATAGAATGAACCTTGAATATATAGAATGGAAGTCTGAATATATAGAATGGAAGTCTGAATATATAGAATGGAAGTCTGAATATATGGAATGAACCTTGAATATATAGAATGGAAGTCTGAATATATAGAACGGAAGTCTGAATATAAGGAATGAACCTTGAATATATAGAATGGAAGTCTGAATATATGGAATGAACCTTGAATATATAGAATGGAAGTCTGAATATATGGAATGAACCTTGAATATATAGAATGGAAGTCTGAATATATAGAATGGAAGTCTGAATATATAGAATGGAAGTCTGAATATATTGAATGGAAGTCTGAATATATTGAATGGAAGTCTGAATATATGGAATGAACCTTGAATATATAGAATGGAAGTCTGAATATATTGAATGGAAGTCTGAATATATTGAATGGAAGTCTGAATATATAGAATGGAAGTCTGAATATATGGAATGAACCTTGAATATATAGAATGGAAGTCTGAATATATGGAATGAACCTTGAATATATGGAATGAACCTTGAATATATAGAATGGAAGTCTGAATATATGGAATGAACCTTGAATATATAGAATGGAAGTCTGAATATATTGAATGGAAGTCTGAATATATGGAATGAACCTTGAATATATAGAATGGAAGTCTGAATATATAGAATGGAAGTCTGAATATATAGAATGGAAGTCTGAATATATGGAATGAACCTTGAATATATAGAATGGAAGTCTGAATATATAGAATGGAAGTCTGAATATATGGAATGAACCTTGAATATATAGAATGGAAGTCTGAATATATGGAATGAACCTTGAATATATAGAATGGAAGTCTGAATATATGGAATGAACCTTGAATATATAGAATGGAAGTCTGAATATATAGAATGGAAGTCTGAATATATGGAATGAACCTTGAATATATGGAATGAACCTTGAATATATAGAATGGAAGTCTGAATATATGGAATGAACCTTGAATATATAGAATGGAAGTCTGAATATATTGAATGGAAGTCTGAATATATTGAATGGAAGTCTGAATATATTGAATGGAAGTCTGAATATATGGAATGAACCTTGAATATATAGAATGGAAGTCTGAATATATTGAATGGAAGTCTGAATATATAGAATGGAAGTCTGAATATATGGAATGAACCTTGAATATATAGAATGGAAGTCTGAATATATAGAATGGAAGTCTGAATATATAGAATGGAAGTCTGAATATATGGAATGAACCTTGAATATATAGAATGGAAGTCTGAATATATAGAATGGAAGTCTGAATATATAGAATGAACCTTGAATATATGGAATGAACCTTGAATATATAGAATGGAAGTCTGAATATATAGAATGGAAGTCTGAATATATAGAATGGAAGTCTGAATATATGGAATGAACCTTGAATATATAGAATGGAAGTCTGAATATATAGAATGGAAGTCTGAATATATGGAATGAACCTTGAATATATAGAATGGAAGTCTGAATATATGGAATGAACCTTGAATATATAGAATGGAAGTCTGAATATATGGAATGAACCTTGAATATATAGAATGGAAGTCTGAATATATAGAATGGAAGTCTGAATATATAGAATGGAAGTCTGAATATATAGAATGGAAGTCTGAATATATAGAATGGAAGTCTGAATATATTGAATGGAAGTCTGAATATATGGAATGAACCTTGAATATATAGAATGGAAGTCTGAATATATTGAATGGAAGTCTGAATATATTGAATGGAAGTCTGAATATATTGAATGGAAGTCTGAATATATAGAATGGAAGTCTGAATATATGGAATGAACCTTGAATATATAGAATGGAAGTCTGAATATATGGAATGAACCTTGAATATATGGAATGAACCTTGAATATATGGAATGGAAGTCTGAATATATGGAATGAACCTTGAATATATAGAATGGAAGTCTGAATATATTGAATGGAAGTCTGAATATATTGAATGGAAGTCTGAATATATTGAATGGAAGTCTGAATATATAGAATGGAAGTCTGAATATATGGAATGAACCTTGAATATATAGAATGGAAGTCTGAATATATTGAATGGAAGTCTGAATATATAGAATGGAAGTCTGAATATATGGAATGAACCTTGAATATATAGAATGGAAGTCTGAATATATAGAATGGAAGTCTGAATATATGGAATGAACCTTGAATATATAGAATGGAAGTCTGAATATATGGAATGAACCTTGAATATATAGAATGGAAGTCTGAATATATGGAATGAACCTTGAATATATAGAATGGAAGTCTGAATATATAGAATGGAAGTCTGAATATATGGAATGAACCTTGAATATATGGAATGAACCTTGAATATATTGAATGGAAGTCTGAATATATTGAATGGAAGTCTGAATATATTGAATGGAAGTCTGAATATATTGAATGGAAGTCTGAATATATGGAATGAACCTTGAATATATAGAATGGAAGTCTGAATATATTGAATGGAAGTCTGAATATATAGAATGGAAGTCTGAATATATGGAATGAACCTTGAATATATAGAATGGAAGTCTGAATATATTGAATGGAAGTCTGAATATATGGAATGAACCTTGAATATATAGAATGGAAGTCTGAATATATAGAATGGAAGTCTGAATATATGGAATGAACCTTGAATATATAGAATGGAAGTCTGAATATATGGAATGAACCTTGAATATATAGAATGGAAGTCTGAATATATAGAATGGAAGTCTGAATATATAGAATGGAAGTCTGAATATATAGAATGGAAGTCTGAATATATTGAATGGAAGTCTGAATATATTGAATGGAAGTCTGAATATATTGAATGGAAGTCTGAATATATGGAATGAACCTTGAATATATAGAATGGAAGTCTGAATATATAGAATGGAAGTCTGAATATATGGAATGAACCTTGAATATATAGAATGGAAGTCTGAATATATAGAATGGAAGTCTGAATATATAGAATGGAAGTCTGAATATATGGAATGAACCTTGAATATATAGAATGGAAGTCTGAATATATAGAATGGAAGTCTGAATATATGGAATGAACCTTGAATATATAGAATGGAAGTCTGAATATATAGAATGGAAGTCTGAATATATAGAATGGAAGTCTGAATATATAGAATGGAAGTCTGAATATATAGAATGGAAGTCTGAATATATTGAATGGAAGTCTGAATATATTGAATGGAAGTCTGAATATATAGAATGGAAGTCTGAATATATAGAATGGAAGTCTGAATATATGGAATGAACCTTGAATATATTGAATGGAAGTCTGTATATTGAATGGAAGTCTGAATATATGGAATGAACCTTGAATATATAGAATGGAAGTCTGAATATATAGAATGGAAGTCTGAATATATAGAATGGAAGTCTGAATATATAGAATGGAAGTCTGAATATATAGAATGGAAGTCTGAATATATTGAATGGAAGTCTGAATATATGGAATGAACCTTGAATATATAGAATGGAAGTCTGAATATATAGAATGGAAGTCTGAATATATTGAATGGAAGTCTGAATATATGGAATGAAATCATCATCTGACATCATTAAGGCACTGGCGCCATCTTGTGTTTTTGATGTGATTAATCCGTATGGATGTAATTGTGACACTATGAGCGAATAAGTAAGAAATCTAGTGTCAGCTATTTGGAGCATTGAAGAGATTACAAACACACTAGCAAATGCATGTACACGCCATAATACTGGGAACCATATCCAGTAGTGCTCCTGATGAAATAATTTATTCTCTTTAATCGTGGAAGACTGAATGCAGGAAACCTCCCAGGCCAGGCAGTTCCCGTTTATCAGGAAAACAAGCCTTCAACCTCACACGTGCCCCCACAACAGCTTAAGTTAGTTCGCATCCGAACTAATCTTTTAAAAACCAAAGTCACAGAAAAAATAACCTGGCAGCGGTAACGCTTGTCAGTGGAGTTCGGTGGCTTTGAAGAGAGCAATATAACAGCTATTTCTGGTTAAACACAGGATCTTACTCTTTAAAAAGTTACTGCCTGAGCCCTTTTGGGTGGACATACGAAGATTGTATATAGAGGTTGTTGTGGGGGGCATCTGTGACGTTAAAGGCGTATTTCAGTTTGCCTGATAAACGGGAACTGCCTGAACTGGGAGGGTTCCTGCATTTGGTCTTCCACGATAATAGAGAATACATTTCTAGATCAGGAGAATGGTACTGGATGTGGTTTCCAATATTTTGGCTCATACATGCATTCGCCAGTGTTTTTATAATCTATTCATTGCTCACGTTGGACACTTTCTTGCTGATTCACTAACAGTGTCGCACTTCATATCAATGACGTCAGATTTCATTCCATATATTCAGACTTCCATTCCATATATTCAGACTTTCATTCCATATATTCAGACTGACAAACTTCATATATAGTTATTATATATAAATAAATATATATATATATATATATATATATATATATATGTGTCTGTGCAGTGTAATGAGGATGTATTCTCACCTGTGTTGCCTGGACTCCCTCTTTTTTAACACAGTGTAGTAAGACAGTAAGGTCCTGCAGCTCTTGTTCTTTCTCTTTCAGCTCTGCGTTAGCCTGACACAGACCAAAATAAAACCTCTATTAGTATCATTATCAACTTTACGATCACATTGGGCATCAAACCAGCATAGAGACAAAGGTGTCAATATTTCTGCCTGAGTAGATTCTATTTTTGTCTAAAGAGATGTATTGTTATAACAACACATCACTTTTAGCTAGTTATATCCCAACTTTCTCATTATTTCGCAAAATCAACATATCTTGTTTCAACAAACTTTTTCTCTCCTAAAAAGTAGTTTTTATTGTAGAAATAAACTTCCATATGGTGTTAAAGTAAAGTTAGTAGGTAAAAGGTCGATCACTGCCCGAAGAGAAACTGTAGTCTAGATTAATAATAGCCTATGTGCAATCATTGTGTGTATAATTAGTATCAGTAATTGCTAGTGATCGGGTTACTGCTTGGTACTGGTCAGTGCAGTGTAGCAGATGTTAAATTATCTGACAAAAATGAACATCTCCCCTCCTCCCACCACCACCTCCTGACAGCAGGAGCAATAACCACAAGGCCAGATACAGTAACTGACACTGGGGATGAAAGTGCACTTACATATGCATTTGGTTCAGTGTCTCTTTCTCATCAGCACCAAAGCAGGGTCACAACATTCTCTGTCTAAGACCTGCCTACCCTTCCTGACTACATCCTGTACCTCTTGAGGCTAACCAGTATTCCTATGTTTGTATGTAATTTAGCAAACTGAATGACCTATTCCAGGGTGTACCCATGCTGTCAACCTGGGCTCCAGTCCCCTCCAGCAACCTTGCACATGATAAGTGGTACAGATAATGGATGAAGGTACTGTGATTGGCAGTATCCCAAACAAACCTGAATCATATTTAAACCAGTCGTATTTTTTAAGCCAATGCAGGCTCAAATGTTCTTGTTTTAACAACAGTGACATTTCTAGTTATAACAGAACACCAGCCTATCATGTTAAAGCAAAAAAAAATTGTTTGTTTTGTGAAGAAATTAGCATGTTTTGGGATGTAACAGAGCTTATATAGCTAGGACTCCCTGCTAGTCAGTCAGAACTGAAGAAGCCTCTAGCATGAGAGGCAAAACCTCTTCCAGCATATTTAACCAAGTCCAGTTGCCCTTGATTTAACCTTCCTTGGATACCTATAACCTGGAAGACTGAGAACCTCTGACACAGTGATATGTTTCTATAACAAGAATGGCTTCGTGTTAAAACAAAATTATGTTGTATCTAGTAATATGAACAAATGCTGTATGTCATTATAACATTAAAAGGTCTTGTTATAATGTCAAGAGGGTCTTGTAATAACAAGTTTTCAAGCAAATTTTTTTGTGTTATGGTAGCAATAATACGCTGCAATTTTACAACAGGGTTGAGGATCTTCCCACACAAACAATTGTTGGCTGAGTAAAGACAGAACCACAGCCAAGTTTCATTCTGGCCTACCACCAAATCATTTATAGAATTAACATTAAGTAGCTCACAGCTGATATGACCTGCCTCTGACCTACAGTCAGTCAGCACTGACTATAACTGAGAAGCTGCTACATGAATGTTCTGTACACCAATCTTTGTTAAACATCATCTGAGTTAAGTGAATCTCTGCATTTTCCCAACCTCTGTGTCTGAAGTGAGATTCAGTCATCGGTGTGCCCCAAATCATTTCATATTCACACACTCTCATTATCATTCGGATACTGTATGCAGTGGAATGCTCACAGTGTACAGCCCAGCCCAGCATTATCAAGGAGAGCAGTGCTGCAAAAGCAGGCTGGCATGCACAAAACACCGTAAAGGTCAGTATTAGATTTGAACTGGCTTCATTTTAGCTGACATTGATCCATTAAAATATGCCTGGATGCCACGATACTAATCCTTTGAATCGGTTCAGGACATCTCTAGAGAACAAAAATAACAAATTAACTAAATTAAATTACTTCTTTCTCCTCATTTGGAATGTCTCTGCTTTGCTGTGTTTGTCAGACATGTGCTACCACTGTGAAACATGGGCCATCTTAAGGGCGTTTTGTGAGTGACGGAGAGAACCTGTAGGTGCAGTTCCAAGGTAAGATTTGTGTAAGATCACCATGATCAGAGAAGAAATTATAATGTAGTGTTCTTAATTGCATAATATTTACTTCAGCCACCTAAGAAAAACTATGACTTATGCAATGATTATATTACAATTTTAGGAGAAGATACAACAGCAGGTCCAGCAAAACTGAAATTGTGTTTATAAATTCATCTGAATACATAATCAACCTCTGTTAACATGTCTCCACCTGTTATCTTCACCATCCTCACTTAAATGCATATGCAAACTGCGACTCCACCCAGGTGATATTACTTTGTAGTGCATGTGTCTGAAGCAGGATGTGTCACATTTGCACTGTTTTCTGAAAAACACTTGTGAATCTGGCCCCCAATTCTTATCTTTATAACAGCAGCAGTTTCAAATATATATGAAGGCAATTTGCATTCACAAGTAGAAGAACACCACTATACATGTGCACCAGTAAATCCACATACACTATACAGAGAGGGGTTGTGTTGTATGTATGAGAGGCTGACCTGATCTCTAGCCTGGGTCAGCTCTTGTATTAGCTGTTCATTAGCAAGACAGTGTTCAACCTTCATGTCCTCACAGCGTCTCTGCCACTCCAGTTCCACCTGGATTTGCATCTGTTTTAAGGCCCTCTCTCTCTTCAGACTAGCACTCAGCTGCTGCTTGTACCTGCCAAGACACACAAATATTTTATAAATCATAAGAACAACTCAGGCTAGGTCATATATATTACATACATATTCTTGTCTTAAAAGATACATAAATGTCACAAATTTTTCCCTCCATTGTTTTTGGTTTATCTTTTATCACCTTCTAATGTCTTCACTGTAACCTGTATGTTCTCTTGAGATTAAAGAAGACTCCTTTTGATATCAGTGTGTTTTTACCTGTCTCCTAATCTGTTTTTTCTTCATTTATCACTATTGACTAAGATGTTTCTGCTGTCTTCTCACCTCTCCATCTCCTCCCTGCACCTCTCCAACTCGGTCCTAAGTTTGGTTTCGCTCTCCCGCAGGGTGATTATCTCTGTGTCCTTGAAAACCATCTCACTAGAGACCTGACTGATGTATCTGTCCCAGCCTGTCCGGGTTTTATCTAACTCTCTGCGAAGGCTTTGTAAACACACACAGACACACGCACGCTCTCCGGTCAAATGCTTACATCGTGTCTGTAATGAGCAGTCACATACAGTATACACACCACATATGAAATATGCACAGAAACAGATATCAGGTTTGTTAATGTCAATCTAATTAACTTTGCTTTTGTCTTGTCCGTCATACCTTTGGATCGTCTCATCTTTCTGTTCCATGGCCTCCTGCTGGTCTTCCTCTTTGGAGCGTGTCTGTGCAGCCAGAACTTCCATATTCTCCTGTAGTATGACAATTTGTTTCTCAGCCTTCTGCAGCTGCTCTGTGTGGCCCTGACACTGAGCCTCCAGATGCAAATCATACTCCTTCAGAGCACAGACCACATCCTCATATCTTGACAGAAACAGCCATACAGTTAGACAATAGGAGACATTTAGAAGACTTTTGGTAAGGTCTTTCAGTTTACATTACAAGTGCACAATAATGCCTCTTCTGTAAATAACATAGAAAAGCAACCTGGACACTTAAGGTGCTTACCCATTGCTGGTACCAGCTCCCCTCCCCACACCTCACTTTTGGTGCCCAATCCACTATTTTCCATTGCAAATATAGTACCCTTTAAATATAGCTGGTCATCATAGCAATGCTTGCACGAAACTGCTGGGACACACACCCGTGACCTGCTACGTTTTGTCAGCAACCAAACAAAGGGAACGTCCGCACCTCCTCATTTGACCACAGTGTGGTTTTTCAGGTTGCAAAGTAAAGTACAGAGAATCGCTACAGTTACTATCTCGCAATCTCTGGCTAAACAATTTTAAAATGGAGGGTTTGACACCCAGTCTGGTGCGCGCAGTGATGATTGTAGTAAATAGTGTCGATTCTCTCTGACCAATCAGTAGTCGTCTCAGCTCGCTTGGAACCTCAGTGGAGGCGATACCAAAAAACCACACATCAGGTACCAGGTATTTGCATAATGGAAAACCAAAAAAGGCGAGAAGAGCCGAGGCAAATTGAGCTGGTAGCATCTGGTGGAAAAGGGTACTTTTCTGGAAACTACAGATGCAACACACATGTTCAAGGATTTATTTGTGACATACTCATATTTCTCAACATGTCCAGTGAAAGGCAGGGTGGCATACTTAGAATTAGAATTCGAATAGACTTTGCTCAGCAACTTTGGCTATATGTCTCAGCCAGTAGGACACCACCTTGTATGACTTTACATGTCGGACACAAGTCAGCGATCAGCACCATGCCTGCCCAAAGCAGCACGAATATATTAAGCCTGTGGTTTCTAATTCAGAAATGACTGTACATTCACTGTGTGGTTGATATCGTGAGCCAGCATTGCCATGAAGCTTGTCATTACTTCCACCAACTCAATGATGTTGTCAGAGCAGGACTGACTATATCGTAGCTGACATCAGCCAGTGCATTCTGCAGCGCAGGCAGAAAGGCAGAATGGACCACATGAGATCACCAGATGCATAAGGCCAGACGAGCAGGAGAGTTTTAGTGTCTCTGGGATTACAACAATTGTTGTTTACCACCCCAGCCCTGCTGGACTCCTCCGCTCCATCCACACAGAAAATATTGAAGGACTCCGATGGTTGAATGCAGTGTGCGAATTATACATGGTTGTCGAGGGAGCTCGTTTTGGGTTTTTTTCACTCTTATCGGGGGGCAGACTTTGATTTTTACTGCTGAATCATTAGTTTGCGAACTGACCTTTCTTTTCTCCATGAGAGGGAAGAATTTTGAAAAGTTGCGTGGCGCTGCAGAAAGCCCCTAGCTGCTGTAGCGCATGGACCATGCTAATATTCATCCAGCCAAACGGAACGATCACAAACCGTTCACAGCGAGTCGGCCGTACTAGCGACACAACCTGTACCGAAGACAGAGCGGGGGGCGGACCAGGACCAGAAGACCATGGAGTAACTGGCCCGCTGCGGACGGTTGGTGATCATTCCCTCCGGCTGGATGAAGTCTGATGCTCCTGAATTTACACATGGATTCATGGTGACAGAGAAATATAGAGAGTAATGGCAATAAAGCATGCTGTCAATATTTTAGCGACTCTGTCGAACTACGACTTCGTATTTATATAAAAACCGGACAAAACTGGACATTACTTGGAGAAAAGAAAGCGTTGAACTACCTGGTGAATCCAGAAAACATGTCTGTAACTTTATTCCAGCTATCATTGTACTTTACTGTGACCAAGTTAGCATAGAATAGCCCTGATCGATCAAAACTCCATTCCGAAAACAAACATTTTAGAAGTTGCTGTCCTGCTGTCTTGCTGACAGACCTGACAAAGCATGAATTCATATGTTTAACAAATCTGCATCATGTTGTAATTATTTCGGCATCAGTTTAATCCGTTTATTGCTCTTTAATCACAGCAAAATGTTTATTTTGGGTTCATACCGCTGTAGTAATGGCAAGTTGTGTTTATTCACATTAACGCGTTAAAATCGCCTTCTCGGTTGTGTCTGAACACTTGGAGCGAATGTACTCACGTGAGGAAAGTGTCACGAGGCGAAAGTTTCCCCTGGCCGTCATGTGCTCCTACAGTACTAGCCTATGCCAGCACCTGGCTCTGACAACCTTACTGAGAGGAGTTTGTGTTATTCATGACTCACTTCTTAATGTGGTCGTCTTCCTGCATCTTCAGTTTGTTCTCCATCCATTTCAGCTCATCCCCAAGCTCCTTTATTCTGACACAGAGGATAGTCACCAAACCACATGCATACATGCATACACACATGCACATAGTAAAGGAGCAAACCTGTAGTCCTTGACAGCAGTGAGGTCTTTGATCTCCTGGTCTTTAAGTTGCAGCTTGGTTTGAATTTTCTGACAGAACTCTTTGGATGCTTTAAGAGCCTCTGTGGCCTGGAGCTGAGCCTGACAGTGAATTTCAGTTTCTTTAGAGAGCAGCTTCACCTGGCCAAGGACACACACCAAATGATGACAACCTGGTATGTATGGACAACATAAATGTCACATCCTGTTTACAGAGAACCACCATTCTTTTACTCTCCGCACCTTCAAATCACAAGACAACTCCACAGCACGCATCTCATCCATTTTCAAGTTGAACTCATACTCCCGCTGTCTGAGCTCACTGTCAAAAGCTGCTGTCATCTCCTGTTGGCCAAAAGAGATTGATTAGAGAGGTTGTGTGTAGAATTTGAACATTGTGAAATATACGCATAGTAACTAATATTAATATATATAATATATATATATATATATATATATATATATATATATATATATATATATATATATATTACACCAGCCTCCACTTTCTATGTAGATTCTGTAGTGCCAATTCTGCTTGTTGTTGCTTGCTGTACAGTGCAAACATCAATTTCAAAAATCAAGAGATCAACGATCTCTACCGTAAACACTGTCCAACCTTTTCCAAGCAAAGGTTAGATAGTGGATGGAGTGGAGGTTGATGGAAACCAAACAGAAGTAGTAACTATCCTCTTTGTGTCAGAAGACAACAGAATTAATATAAAATGCAGTCTTACATTTGAGAAACACTTCACTGCCACAGGCATGACACTAAATTTACATTGCTAATCGGATGAGTGTCAGACAAACAGCAGATTCGCGTGACAGAGCCAACACGAGCCTACGATTCATCCTCTATTTATCACTTGCTGTTAGCAGCTGCTCATTTTACTTGACAGAAAGATATGCACACACACACACACACACACACACACACACACACACACGACAACAGAGCCATCCAATGCAGACACCAGTTAGAGGGCCCTTTGTCCGGGTTCATCCTAAAGGTCTGCTGCTGATCCCTCTTGAATGTCTGGCTACGCTACCAGTTATTTCAGTCTCGCACACTGGATGGCTCTCCATGGTAAAGAGCCAACAGCGAGCAGTTGTAACACAAGACATAGAGCATAATACTGTGTTGAATTACTTTGTGGCATAGCTGTGCATATGTGTCTGTAGCCAAAAGTAGTTAACACTGTGTCATATTAATATACTCTTTATTTTGGGGGGAGCTAGCAAAGGCCATAATATTTTATCCACAACAGTAAACAACATATATCAACATCATGGCAAATTTTATATAAAGACATCAGACAAAAAGAGTTTCAGACCTTTAAAGGGATCAGTGTGTGTGGTGTGTGTGTGTGTTCACCTGTCTCTGTAGGGTTAGCACTGCTTCCACCTCTTGTATCATGCACTGCAAATCCGATTTCATCCTCTCGTACTCCTTCTTTTGCTGTTGAATTTCACCAGCCATAGAGCTACCATCCACCCACATAAAGAAAGACACACACACAGTTTCAGTACCATACCATTGACTACTTGCAACAAAAGGCACAGCTGAAGCAATTCCAAGGGTCAAGTGTTTTGGTTGCATTAGTGCATTTTGGATGCGAGATTAACTGTTGTGTTGAGGCGCATGGTGGTAAAGAGAACTGTATGTAGAGTTTGATTTGAGTTTTTCTTTTTTCCAGAGATGCATTTGTTACTTCTAGGCTGGATTATTGCAATTCCTTATTATCAGGCTGCTTCAAAAACGTGTTGCAGCACGTGTTCTGACAGAAACCAGGAAAAGAGATCATCTGTAAAATCCAGAATAAAATTTAAAATCATTCTTCTCACCTACAAAGCTCTTAATGGTCAGGCACCATCTTATCTTAAAGAGCTCATAGTACCTTACTACCCCACCAGAGCACTGCGCTCCCAGAATGCAGGGTTACTTGTGGTTCCTAGAGTCTCCAAAAGTAGACTGGGAGCCAGAGCGTCCAGCTATCAAGCTCCTCTCCTGTGGAACCAGGTTCCAGTTTGGGTTCAGGAGGCAGACACCATCTCCACATTTAAGAGTAGGCTTAAGACTTTCCTCTTTGATAAAGCTTATAGTTAGGGCTGGCTCAGGTGAGTCCTGAACCATCCCTTAGTTATGCTGCTATAGGCCTAGACTGCCGGGAGACCCATAATGCACTGAGCTCCTCTCTCCTCCTCTTTCTCTCCCTCTGTATGCCACTTCATCCCATTAATGCATGTTACTAACTTGACTTCTTCCCTTTCCTGTAGCCTTGTACTTTCTAGTCCCCCTTCTCTCTCCTCCTGTCACTTTCTGCAGGTCTTTCTGGAGAGTACGGTCTAGACCTGCTCTTTTATGACAGCACTATGAGATAACTGTTGTTGTGATTTGGCCCAATACAAATAAAATTGAATTGAAAAAGATAAACGGAGAAAGAAATTGTAAACAAACAAAAAAACTAACATGACTGAGCAGTTTCAAATGTGTTTTTCTTGTCTTAAAACTTGGCCCTCACTTTGTGAATAACATCCACTCTAGCCTTCACATATATAACTCAACTCAAAATGATGTAGTATGCACGTCAAATATCTCATGAACTAAAACTGATTCTGGCAGTTAATCAAATGGTCAAGCCAGTATTACAAAGCCACATGCAGTGATTGTGTTTTTTTGTTATCTATCTAACAGGAACAAATACAAGGTTCTGTGCTAGGACAATTTCTATTCACCTTATGTAATCTTACTTTAGACAATATTATTCGGAAAGATTCCATGAACCTTCTCCATAAAATTCAAAATGGCCAACTTCCTGTTGGGTTTAGGAAATTGCTCAGAGAGGCTTTTTGGTACGTCTGGACATGATACATGTGGCACAGAAATGTTATATATGTAGGTAAAACGTGCCACGGGGGCTGCTTCTTTGAAGGTCACTTCCTTTTGCCAGTAGGTGGCGCTATGACTATGGGTGAATGTTGACATGTAGATGTGTTCAGGGCGGTACTCTTATTAAAGGTGTAAAATTTTGTACAAATCAGAGCATGACAGTCAAGTTACAACAACTTCCTGTGTCATGGCAAAGTGTGGAACTTCGCCACCACGCCACCGCCACACTGTTAACCGAAAACTCACAAGTTTTACAATATGGGATCATCAATGTGTTAAGGGTTTTCTGGGACAAATTCGAAGTTGGCCAACCTGCTAGGAGTAGTTCATCATAGTCAATGGGTTTGGACAGCAAAAATTTGCAGTCGATCGGACAAATTAATTCATTAAATTAGTTAATTTATGATTTACAATACGAAGTGTGTAAATCGCCAAAAATTATCATTAAATCCAAAATGGCCGACTTCCTGTTGGGTGATGGGCATCGCTCCAAGAGACATGATACATGTACCACAGAAATTTCATACATGTAAGTGAAACTTTGACCGGGGCCGCTAGTGAGCTATTTTGACACGCCCATGCACGAGACCCATAAAATGTATATTTTTTGGTCCTGCCTGACGTGTGAGCAAAGTTTCATGAGTTTTTAAGCATGTTTAGGCCGTGAAAATTGGGATTCATTTGCAGAGAAAGAAATTTTAAAAAAGTATTCCTTCAATTCCAATAGGGCCCTCGCATGTTTTACTAGCTCAGATGGCTCCCAGCAGCAACAAACGAACCGATATGTTGTGTGTTCAGCACGAAGGAACTACAAATTTTGTTTGCAGCCTTGTGCTGCATAACAAAACCCAGCAATTCCCACCAAGAACAAGCATCACTATGTTAACACTACTTAAAAGTCTTGAGCAGAGAAATGTGACCATTTTCAAAAGGGGTAAAATAATATATTCTTAAAGGCTTCTAATGGTGGTGACTCACATGGGGATCCTACTCTTTTCACAATGTCTTGCACAAGGTCTGCAGTTGAACCCTACTTGTGTCTGCAGCAGGCTGTGCCTCAAAAATTACTTATGTTGTCATTTTTATGTTTCATTTAAAACAACAAAAGTTCAAAGACTGCATATAACTAAGGCTTTTAGTTGTTATTGTGTGGTGGGGTTCACACTTCTTCAATTCAATTTCTTGGGCTTTATTGCTGTGGGAAACAGACGTTATATTGCTAAAGCGACTCCCACACTTCTTTCACCACCAAAGACTCACTTTACTGGCAATGTTACATTAGCCATTGTTTATAACAGCCATTACACATGGCTGTAATAAACAAGATGTATGGGTTCCAAACCAGAAACAAAACCAGTTGCATGGAACTGATGGCCATGTCTCTGCACATTATGGGAATATCTGGCAAGAAGGCGACGGCGGAATCCATCTCCCATTTAGCGCATTAACTCTTTTTTGCCAAATGCAAAAACCACCTCAAGTGAGCGTAAACTTTTTTGCAAAATTAAGGATTTTTTTTTTCTCAAATTTTACTGTTACATCAAATACTTCAAAATGCGCATAAAAAAACGTTGATGGAAACATGGCTAATGGTAAATTCATAATGTGCAGACACTGACAGCTGTTATTCATTCCTTTGCTTTTTCTGTTTCTTAGGGCAGGTTCACACAAGCCTTATTTAGTCCAGTGGAACCAAACCCTGGAGTGTTTCGTTTGGGTTGGTGTGATCGCCAGACTTGAAATCTGGTGTAGACCAAACACTCTCTGGTATGCCTCAAAGGGGTGGTCTCGGAACGCTGTCAAGTCAACTCCACTCGATTCCTTTCAGATGAACCAATAACAGTAGCATAGCATACTGTGTATGTGTCATTAATCCGTGTATGGTTCGTTCTTTCATTATTTCGTTTAAAAATCGTATCGGAAAAACACAAAAACAAAGTTTTGTTTTTCTGTTTTAAACCCAAAAAGGAAAATGTTGATGATGTTCGATATTTAATGAGTCTGATTTGAGTAGCTTTGTGTGTTATACTTGATAAACCTGCAGCAGATACACTTGGGCGATGGCGGTGCCTGATTAAATAATTAACATGAGCTTGAACATCAACATTAGTGGGTTTTTAGTTAGAAAAACAGGACAACATTATACAGCTGCAGTACCGGAGGCTGCAGCTATGTTCGGGTAATTTTCGTTCAGCCTCTTCAGGTTACACTGTTTTGACCTGAGCTTTATATTCTTTGTGAGCTGGAAGAATTTAGTTGCGCAGCGCTGCGGACATCCTCCAGCTGCAGCAGTACATGGATTACGCGTAAAATCAGGAGCATCAGACTTAATCCAGCCAGCAACCCATAATAGAGTTAACGGAGGGGGAGCAGGGCGCTGGAGTGTATAGGGCGAGGGAGAGGAGATCGCACCCTGGCCGTATAGCCTCGAGATAAAACCCTTGATAAACAGATTCGGAGATTTTATTATATCGCTCAAGTAAGCAGCTGCTTCAGATTAGCCCAAAACAAAATGCTTCCTTGATGCTGACGTAGCCTACTTAAGCTAGAAATTGGATAATTTTGAGTGTTTGAGGCTCTGTAATATACTGCTCACTTCTACAATCATATTCGCCATAGTTGATATGAGATGTGATGCGACCTGAAAAGAAATCCATCCATCCATCCATCCATCCATCCATCGTCAAGGCGGGGTACACCCTGGTCAGGTCGCCAGTCCATCGCAGGGCCACACATAGATGAACAACCACTCATTCTCACACTCACACCTGGTGGTGGGAGGAAGCTGGAGCACCCGGAGAGAACCCATGCAGACATGGGGAGAACATGCAAATTCCACACAGAAAGGCTGAAAAGAAATAGCCTTATATAAAATTTAATATAAAAATATTTAGCCTAATGTTGACTTTTTGTTTCACAGGATACACTGATTCAAAGGTCCTGGCTCCCTTTCACCCCAACCATGTTCTCACTCAGTCTTTTCTTTTAAATAGCTTATCATATCCTACCTGCCTTTACTGTCACAAACTGACACTACAGGGCTTCCCCCACTGCGTTGACCTATGACGCTATAGGGATCCCCAGTGCGTTACAAACACAGATAGGCCTTGACCATGGGTCCATGTGTGACAAGTCGGGGAGTGAGCACGAGTTGTAGGCAGGGTGCAAATTAGGGGGGAGCCAGGGGGAGCTTAGCTCACCTTAATAAGACATCAGCTCCCCTAAAAGCAATATTTGTGATATTTTGGGGAGTCTCTAAAATATTCACAGCATGCTTTATTAATTTCTCCATCATCTGCGATCTCCTGTCCCTGGTCCGCCCACTCCCTCTCCTGTACGGGTTGTGTTGCTATTACGACCGACGCGCTGTGAACAGTTCGTGATTGTTCCCTCTGGCTGGATGAATATTATGCATCATCCATGCACTACTGCAGCTGGGGGCTCTCTGCAGCTCCATGCAACTTTCTAAATTCTTCCCTCTTACAGAAAGGTCAGGTGCAAACACAGCCGCAGCTGTTGTGTGATGTTTAATTGTAGCAAAATGACTATACTACTACATATGATAATAATAATAATTAAAGCTGCAAGCAGCGTTGGGCGGGCCCTCGCACTTGTAAGCGCGTCCGCGCGTGAGCCGGCCGAGTCGCATATTCTGGAGCTCTGCCGGTGCGGCTGTGAATTTCCTACGCGGTTCCGACGCCGCATGAATGTGCTTTATGTCACTTCCTGTGTCCCCTATGTGGAGCTACATAGCACTTGCCGCTATGAATATAAATCGGTATTGACGTGTAGATGTCTGCGGGGTGGGAGAGTTATCAAGCACGTAAAGTTTGTTTCAGATGTGAACATGTACACTGAACAATAATGTACCCAAACAATAAAATAAATTCCTTTTATATTTCCCTGCCTTGTTGTTTATGTGTACATACAGAGGAAGAATGTGAGAACAGCACACATTTCATCGTTACTGTGTGTTAGAGCATGGGAGAACAGTGGATACTTTTAATACAGCCCACACCCCTAATACTGTGTAACTATAACAAGTAGAGAACAGAAGAAAAAGATGTTCTTTCTTTACAACTGTCTGCATAGCTTATTCATATTGTGTAATGAATGAAAATAAATAGGCCTACTAGGCTCCTCTCTACTCTGACATTTAAGATTAGCTTGTTTGATCCACCTTCATACACATGTGACATTACTGTACAACTTGAGAAAGGTGAGTTGTTTTCTGCTCCAGCCTGCCTAAAAGAAAAGCGTTTTTGGGATTAAATGGACTTTATTAGCTGCTGCAGTGAAGGATGAACTCAGAATAGACCCATTTCTCACCTTATTATTCTAAATCATGCAACGAAGAAGAAGAAATGCATAATAAATCGTGGGACAAAATCTGTAGTCAAATACTGTACAGCATGTAGTCTGATGAACAAGACTTGTGTTATAGCTGACTTGGGCAGTGAAATGTTTTTTTAATTCATGTGGTCATAGTTGTCCACAACTCAAATCAGAATATAAGAAGAAATGTTTTATACCACCTCAAGAAGGCTTCCTATCAGAAAGGTAGGAAGGTATTTCAAATGTACAACTGCAGTCCTGAAATCTAAGTAAAGTAATTTCCCTGACATTTTTGTGTTACTTTACTTTTAATAGACACATTTAACAGGTTTTATACTTCCTGTGAGTATAATCCAATCAATCTTATTTTCATACTGTATATCCGTTGTGTAATTTGATAAATTGTGTTGTATGTCGTGCTCGCATCTCAGAGAAGACTCTGACTGCAACATGCGTCTTTGTAAAGAGAGAAACGGACAGAAAAAGTCTCTAACTCTGCCTGTCAGCACGCTCTGCTCCGTTAAAACTGAATTTACCATACAGAATTGAATACGAGTGCACTCCAGATTTAGCTGCAGCCAGCTGACCGTGTGCTTCTCCCTATACCGCAGTTCTGTGTCCATGCATGCAGCAAACTGATAGCACTGTCTGTTGGAGCGTCTACATGAAAAGAGAAGGAAGCCATTGCTGGTAGTATTGTCTTCAGAGTTGTTAAACACCTCAGCGCACTGAAGGAAGCCATCTGACTGTGTGAGGGGCAAGATCGTTGATGTCTGCAGGCAGAGTAGGAGCTCTCCTGTCTGACTGGTCCACCAATAACAGAGAAGATGACCCCTTGTCAAGCACGTAAAGTTTGGTTCAGATGTGAGCATACACACTGAAGTTACAACAACTTCCTGTGTCATGGCGAAGACTTGATCTTTGACGCCACGCCACGGACACGCCCATTGACGAAAACTCGCAAATAGCACAACTTTTCATCTTCAATGCCTTTAGAAGGCACAGCACAAATTTGAGGTCGGTCGGACTAAATCCCTAGGAGGAGTTCGTTAAAGTACGAAGTGTGTAAATCATCCAAAATTTGACGTAAAATTCAAAATGGCCGACTTCCTTTTGGGTTTAGGCTATGGCTCCAAGAGACTTTTTTGTGCGTCTGGACAAGATACACGTACCACAGAAAATTCGTGCACGTAGGTGAAACGTGCGGCGGGGGCTGCTTCGTTAAAGGTCACTTTCTGTTGCCAGCAGGTGGCGCTATGACTGTGGGTGAATGTCGGCATGTACATGTGTTCAGGGCGGGACTCTCATCCTACATGTACAGTTTGGTCCAGATGTGAGCATGTACACTGAAGTTACAACAACTTCCTGTTTCATGGCGAATCATCGACGCCACGGACACGCCCATTGACGAAAACTCGCAAATAGCACAACTTTTCATCGTCAATGCCTGTAGAAGGCACAGCACAAATTTGACGTCGATCCGACTAAATCCCTAGGAGGAGTTCGTTAAAGTACGAAGTGTGTAAATCATCCAAAAATGGCCATAAAATTCAAAATGGCCGACTTCCTGTTTACTTTAGGCTATGGGTTCTTGAGGCTTTTTTGTGCGTCTTGATACGATACATGTCCCCAGAAAATTTCGTACATGTAGGTTGAACGTGAACGAGGGGCTAATCATTTCCAATTTCTAGGTGGCGCTAGCGAGTCATTTTGCCACGCCCATGTGCGAAACTTGTAGAATACGAAATTTTTCACCGGTTCTGACATGTTTGCAAATTTTGGTGAGTTTTCGAGTATGTAAAAAAATAAAATAAAATAAAAAATCCGAGCAAATTCAATAGGGACCTCGCACGGTCGTGCTCGGGCCCTAATAATTATAATAATAAAAATACAAACATGCCTGAGTTCCTTTGTTTTCGGTTATGGGTTTGAAACAGAAAAACAAAACAGATGTCTGTTTATTTGTTTAGTGTTTTTCCATTTTTCCGTTTTGGTTTTAAAACAGAAAAAACAAAAAACTACTTGTTTTTTTTTCGATATGGTTTTGAAACGGAATAATGAAAGAACGATCCATACACGGATTGTCATTTCATTGGTAATAAACTTTTTTTCTCATTTGTTTGCTTGTTCTTTGATTATTCAGTTTCAAAACTGATTCCGAAAACAAAAACAAAAAACAAGATCCAACTTTCCAGTCTACCACTGCCCCCTACCCTTTCAAAGAGCATAGGACAGCTACGGTGGCTGACACAGCACAAAAGGTGTCTCTTCTGACACAGCAGAGAGTAGCCAGCCAAAATATTAGGTTATTTAAGGTAAATTTATTAAGAAATTAATAATAATAATAATAATAATAATAATAATAATAAATTTTATTTATAATGCACTTTACATTTCAGGGAAATCTCAAAGTGCTATATTTACTTACTGCCCGCCAGCAATAATATCCGGCCCATGGCCAGATTATAGTTGGTATGGCCATGGTTACCTATGGCCATGGTTACCTCTCGCCTCAACTATTGCAATGCCCTCCTAGCGGGTCTTCCAGCTTGTGTGGTGAAACCCCTACAAATGGTTCAGAACGCAGCAGCGCGTCTTTGATCAGCCCAAAAGGACGCATGTCACTCCATTGCCGTGTGACCTCCACTGGCTACCCATGGCTTCCAGAATCAGATTCAAGTCACTAATGCTTGCATACAGAGTGACTACAGGGTCTGCAACCATCTACCTAAACTCCATACTACAAGTTTAGGTTCCTTCTTGTCCACTACGCTCCTCCAACGAACGCCGCCCGGCTCTGCCATCCCTTCACACAAAGCAATCCCAGTCCCGGCTGTTTGCATCTGTGACACCACGATGGTGGAACGAGCTACCACACGCCATCAGACCAGGGGCGTCCCTCTCTAACTTAAAGAAGCTCTTGAAAACTCATCTCTTCCGAGAACACTTACTCTTATAACACCTCTAACTCTTAACATGCACTTCCTGTGCTCTTCTTCTTCTATCCCCTACAATTATCTTGTATTGATTGCACTTTTTGTTAACTCTAACTTCTTTCCCTAGGTATTTACCCCATTGATGCGATATGTGCCATTAGCGCTTACTAGTATTTATTGCTGCTTTTATTAATATGTATTGTCAATTGTAGATCTCGTGCTGTATTTTATGCTCCGTTAATGATTGTATGTTGTTCCTCAAATGTAAATCGCTTTGGATAATAGCGTCTGCCAAATGAGTAAATGTAATGTAAATGTAAATTATGATGCTTTGATAGCGGCAAAAAATATAAATTAATAAATAATTTGATAGCGGTACTGAAATACATCTCAGTCATGACAGCAACAGTTCACATAATCACTTCCTCTTTAGTGGTTTTGCCGACAAAATAAAAGCGCAATTAGCTTGTTTACTGTAATGCTGTAGTTGGGGTTGAACTGAGCTTTTACTTTGAAAAGTTCTGAACGATATTAAAAGAGTCTGCTGCCTGCTTGACACACCTCTGAAAAAGCCATCAGAAAACGTGATTCCCCTAAATGTCCTCTGCCTGCAGATACTGAGGAAATGATACATGTGCCGTAATGTGAGAAGCAGTCGCTGCAGAATCCATTTGTTGAAGAGAGAGAAAAAAAAAGGTGTCCCCAAACTCACAACCCTCAGGGTGTGAGACATGCACTTTACCGACTGAGCTAACCAAACACCATGTTGATAGTAGTGAATATTATGTCTTATATTCTCTAATGGTTGAAAATATTGCTCGGATGCAAAACTTTTTTGCCGACCCCTGCTGTATATTATTACTACTTCTTCTTCTAACATACGTATTCAAGGTAGTGTCTACACTGCCTGAATTCTACCAGAAGTAGAACAAGAAGAACGTAATGATGAAACTCTGTGCTCTGTAGTGCTGTTTGTCCGTTTTGAGCTACTGTAGAAACATGACGCAACATGGTGACGTCCATGGAAGGGGGGACCCGCGATTATGTAGATAAAAATGGCTCATTCTAAGGTAATGGATATTATATTGCATTTCTGTCAATAAATCCTCAGAAATATTACACACTGAACCTTTAAAAACAGAACGGAAAAACAGAAAGTAAAAATATCAGACTTTTTTGTTTTCCTGTATTAAATATATGTATTAAAAATATTGATTTTGATATTTAAGGAGTTCGATTTGTGTAACCAGGAAGTTGCTTTGTGTCTTCACTTAATAAACGTCTAAGACCGCTCAGGTAACCAGTTGTTTTAGATCAGCTCTAAACAAAATGTTACCTGGACACTGACGTTGTTAATTCATATATGACTGGATACAGTGGCATGCAGGCAAAGCAAATAGCCAGTAGATAGTAGAGGCTACTATTTTTGGTGTAGATTGAACCCAGTTTGATGTGAAGTAAGTAATTTAATGTAGTGCTCACTTATACAGTCATCTTAACCACAGTAGATATGAGACGCAACTTGAAAAGGAATAGGCTATGTTTGTGAATGTGTGAGGAATCTGGGGAGGGAGGCAGACGTTGTTCTGGTTTTAAAATGTAAAAAAACAATTCAGTTTTCAAACAGAATCTTCAAAGAATGAACAATACACAGATTCGTTCCATCACATGGCGTATGTTTACAATTTCTGGATCATTTGAGTTTTGCCTTTGTGAACACAAACCAGACCAGTTGAATAATTAAAACAATGTATCATCCTGGTTCAATTCAGAAAGCTGACCTTTAGGTTCTCAGTTTCCTCCCCCAACTCACCGCTTGAGCTCATCCAGCTGCAGCCTGTACTGAGCAGCACTTTTATTGAGCTCTTCCTGCCTCTCCTCGATCTCTCTGGCTCTCTGCTCCTCCAGTCTGCCAACATGCATACGGAGCTGATTCAGTTCCTCCTGCCTGTAAGTGACACCAGCTTTTCAGACAGTCACTGTATTTGCTGGGGCCATTACCAATGCATTAACAAGGGGAGCACTGGTTTCACAAAGTCACCCAGCCTGCATGCTATCAGCACAGTGCTTTTGCCATGTAGCAGTATATGAGAAAAATCCAATGTACTTGAAAATCAACAAAGGAACAGAAAAATTAAATTATTGCTTCTGCCAAGATGATCAGTTGATTGATCAATTTGTCAATTACCAGATCATGAATCAATTTGATAACATTGCTAAATAAATAATATTACATTTGATTTTAAGTGCATTTCAGATAACAAAAAGACACTTTCAGTGCAAAAACTTGAATGAAAAGCTTCATAACTGTCAGTTAAAACCACTGAACAGTTTCTGGGTAAGCCTAGTCATATGTCAGGATTGGATTAACTGTCACAGTCAAACTCACCACCACAGATTTGGCACAATTTGCACTTACAGTGAATACATGTGCATAATTAATTCATTAATTATATTTTGTTATGGTCTATTGCTATTTTACAGTCTTTTCTAAATGTCACACATGAACTATACCTTCCACGAGTTTGTATTAAGATGAATTGTACCTGTTGTGCTCCACAGTCAAAGCTTTGGCAAATATGATATCATATCTCTCCAGCTCTCTGTCTCTTTCATCCAGGATGGCCAGGTTGAACTGGAAATCTTCCCTCAGTTGCAGGTGGCGTTCACTGACAAATTAAGTTAAAAATTATGAATTAAAGGTTACTGAGCTCAAAAAGAAAGACACTTTGCCTTTACACAAATCTTCAACAGATCACTAGAGCAGTGTGAAGTCCCCCCTGCTTCAAATGCTCCACAATCATACCCATTTTAACATCACACAGAATGTAACCTACAGCAGGGATGAGACTTTGGTCTTAATGTATGCAAATGTTTGGAGGCATACAGCGCCTCCCAACCACAGCAAATCTGATACAGCTCTCAGAAGGAGCAGTAGAGGTGATAAAGGGAGACTCCAATGAGTTAAACCAGTTTTTCAACAGGTTTGACTCATCAACGCAGGCCGAACCTCCCTACACCTCCTTATAATCTTTTTCTCCATGGCAACGGCAGTGCGTGTCAACGCAGCGACCAGTAGCCCTTAATTTTTGCTATATATATTTGTTTTTAATCTTTTTTTCTCTTTTTTTTTTAAAACGGAAACTATGATCACCTATGACAGAAATACATTAATCACTAGAATGGGCATTTCCTTAAGAAAATGCATGTGAGGGCTGCCAGCTATTTTTTGCAATTGCTACCTCTGTCGGTGCGGCTCCATCAGCTAAGAGACTCAATGATGTGCTGCACACTTGTTCAGCAAACATATGTGTTAAGTTTGGCCCCCTTTTCGTTAACATGCTGTGAGCAGGGTTTTGTCCATCAATCTCTGGATCCGGAGCAAGAGCAAGACCTCCACCTCCGGACTACTCAGATACACTGTGAAGGGAAGGCTTTCAAGTCTCTTTGTCAATCATGTCTTATTCTGACAAAAAATGGCTCCTAAGCACCAATGAAGGCATGTTTTGCTTATAAACATATTTTCTCTGATGGCTACTCCGCTGTTGAAGAATAAAATGAATGAACAGCCAAAGAATTGTGCTGTGAAAGACTTAATATCATGTTAATAATGATTGCAATTAAAAAGACTGACACCATAGAATTTTGAAAGTAACCCCTGAAAGTCAGTAAGGACTCCACATTTACAGCTCTGTAAATTTGCAAGCTTTAATATTAATATATCATGACTCAAATCAATGTCATGCACAAGAAGTAGTACTCTGAGGACTGTCTCTTTATCTGGCACTTCACTCCTGGTTTCAATAGGAAACCACCACAAGAATGACAATTACCAACAAAAAACACTATATTCTAAGCAGACACGTTTAACAAAACATAAATCACAAAGTAACTTTTGTGTTTCAAACAAATAGGAGACTTATTAGCAAATTTTAACAAAACTTTCTTCACCGCCATGGGAATTCTGAGGCACAGGGTGATATAGAGCAGGCTAAGTCCATCCCTCCATATTTAGTCTGTTACGATTAAGTACAAACACCATAGGATACAGATGTTTAAAGCTAAAACCAGTTAACACTGGTGCCAGCTGCAGGATTCAAACCCACTATTGGGATGGAGGTGCGGCTCCAGAGACTGATCACTAACTAACTGCACCACCAGCCAGACATCTCCTGTCAAAACAAGCGGACAAGCCGGAGGAAACATTAGAGAAGAAAGAGAGGAAAGATGCTTTATGATGCTTCTAGTCAGGATGCTTTCTATTGCTCCTCTGTAAAAGCTGACAAGAACTTGGCGTGGGAATTTGGCCTTCTTAAGCTTCCTCAAGAAATCCAGTCGTTTCTAAGCTTTTTTCACCAGTGTGGAGATGTGAGACGACCATGTCAGGTTCTCTGTGATGCTGATTCCCAGGAACCTGAAACTGTTCACCTGCTCCACATCAGCACCACTGATGTAGACAGGAGTGTGTGTCTGTATCTCCTTCTTCCTGAAATCAATGATCAGCTCCTTAGTTTTGTTGATGTTGAGCAGCATGTTGTTCTCTGAGCAGCATGTTGTTCTCTGAGCACCACTCTACAAGATTATGAATTTCCTCCCAATATAAAGTCTCATCGTAGTTTGAAATCCGGCCGATAATAGTTACATTGACCAAATGCAAGTGAGTGGCCAGAAGAAAAATCTATAGATCACAATATTTGGTTTGAAGGAACTTCAGAGGGAGAAGGAGCCAACACAATGTTCACACTGAAATACAAAAACGTTAAAAAGTAGTAGTGGTACAGGTGACATTCATCAGCCTGAAACAAGTGATTTACAACAAGTTTGTCTAGTTAAGAGAGTTTGGTGAATCTGATTTGGAACACTTGTATGAACAAACCTAACAGAAAAAGAGATTTAAGATTTAAGGTTAGAATTAAAAATGTTTTTGCATGAGGCCCAATTGTTCAGTAAGACAGAGACACACAGCTAAAAAAAAGGTTAACAACGTCAAACAAACATTTTTAACTATTACATTCATACAAGCAGGTGAAAAAAGAAACATATTTAAACATTCATAAACATAAAAGTCTTTCGTTCACACCTACAGCAAGAGAAAAGTATGAGAAAACAAACTATTTTACATAATTAGAGAGTACGGTCTAGACCTGCTCTTTTATGAAAAGCACTGTGAGATAACTGTTGTTGTGATTTGGCGCTATATAAATAAAATTGAATTGAATTGAATTGAATAATTTGTGCATCCTGCTTAAGAACGAATATACTCATGCAATTGGTTCTTGCATGAGGCCCAATGTTCTTGGAACTGTTTGTGTAAGTACATTGGACACCAGAATGAAATTCCTTTTATGCGTAAAAATATTTGGCCAATAAAGCTGTTTCTGAGTCTATCGTTCAAAAAAAACACATTTTGTCACATATTTACTTATGCCATATTTTCTCTGAGATATCTGCCACTACCCAAATACAATGGAGGTGGATGAAATTGAAAAACAAACATTTAAACATTTCAATAGCATGCAATGGCAATGGGTTATTCTAGATACAACGTGCTGGTTACTCTTGATAATTCATAGACCTCCATTGTATTGGGTTGGAGGCAGATATCTTTGACACATATTTCAAAACTTGTATAAATAAAACCAAAGCTATCTGCATGGATAGATTCCTCAACAGGTGTTGATGTTGAAATGAGAGTTAAAAGTTCAAATGTTTAAACTAGTGTCATGCCAAAAAGATATAATTTCAGTTTACTGGAGACTTGATTATTAAACTTTCACACTTAACGTAAGGCAATTCTATTTATATTTACCTTTCGTAACAAGTAAAGTCAGTGTGCTTTACATGAAATTATTATTATATTATTTCCTACTAAAAGCTGAGGCACATAGTTGAAGTTCACATTTACTGTTATTCTGATGTGAGGTGGACGTAGACGTGGTACCTGAGGGAAGACCACTCCTCCTGGGCCTTTTTGAGGGAATTCTCCAGTTGGTGAAACCTTGCAGCCTGGAGCTCCTTCCACTCCCTCTCTTTACAGGCCAGCTGGGCCTCTAGGTTTCCTATTCCACTGTCCTCTTCTGACTGCATGGTGGAACCGCAGTACACCTAGGAACCACAATATAGGGCACCACACACCAGGTGAGTTACAACACTGGTTCACAGACTAAGGTCGCAAGAGGAAAAAGGATCTTCTCTCTGGAGAGGGCTCAGCCGATCACCAACTAAAAACCTAAAGCACAACACTCCACTAACGCCTTGCACCTGGAACCTGGAAGTTTTTGTTGTAAAACAGAGTTTTAAATGTCCACACCAGCGTTTTAGCACAGTATCAGAATAGATTTCGGTTTATATTAAAACAACTGAAAATACGGCAACATGCACGGTGCAAGTGTGTGTTATTTGCACAGTACAAAATATTAATTAAATTAAAAACAAAAACACACTCAGTACCATTGTGTTTTTTGCTTTGCATGACTGATAAGACCCAATCAGGAAGCCAAACATGAGTGTCTGTGTCATTGTTTCCAAAGTCCTCTGTTTTCACTTGTCCACACTAATACACTACCCCGGAGTTTTACAACAAAAACATAGTGTGGATGTAGCCTGTGGGCTGTTTCACAAAACCAAGATTTACATTTATCTGACGCTTTTATCCAAAGAGACTTACAATATATGTCAGAGGTCGCACGCCTCTGGAGCAACTAGGGGTTAAGTGTCTTGCTTGAGACACAATGGTGGATAGATCACAGTGGGGGATTGAACCTGGCTTGAAATAGTCGCTCCTACTGAGCCTGGTTTGGCCTTTGTGAAACTGATAAAGCCAGGATACACTGCTCACACTAGGTCAAGCCTTGCTTTATCTGTTATCCTGGATTTCTACAATCTGCTTTTGTGAAACAGCCCTCTGAATAAGTTCTACTGTTGCTTTGAAAGTCAATGGGATGGTCCACAACTGCCCACACCAGATGCTCCACCCTTTCCCACCACAACAACAACTTTCTCCATCCTGGAGATGGACGTCAACAAAGTGTTCAGGAAGCAGAACGTATAAAAGGCTGTATAAAAGAAGTGGTCGTAGCCACCTTGAATGCGTGTGTAGACTACCGTTCTGAAGCCTTGGGTTTGGCATTATGGCCGTCACTATCTTGTTTTTTTTAGAACCAGATGTGACCTGACGTGACTATATTCATTTCCCTATGTTGCTTATATTTGAATTGCTTGTTGCTGAAATGTGCTATACAAATAAACTTGTCTTGTCTATCTTATGTGGGTAATGTTAAAGCTGGCTGGTAAACAAGCATCCGAGTTTAGAGTTAACTGTTTGGTTTCCACAAGAAACAACAAAATATTTGATGATTGTATAATTGTCTAATAATTGATGTATTAAAAAAACATGTACTTTACAAACTATTACTACCGTTAACAGATAACACACTAAATGAACATGCACTTAGTTTGCCTAACTTACCATGATACAGAAGCTTTAACGTGGCACTCGACGGTAGGCCTCTGCAGAATGAGTAGGCAGCCGTTTGAGCTCGTAATGTTCTAACGTTACTTCACAGTCAACACGACATTTAGCGGCCAAACATACATATCACGCTTAGATAATAACAATTTAAGAGATTAATTTGACGTTAAGTAACGTTAACGCCAACTTGAACACTTTGCTCGTTCCTCTGATGCAAATGTTTTCCATGGCAACCGTACGTCTGTCAAATTCTTCCCCAGCTACAGAGATAGACAATGCTTCCTGGTCCTACTGCACTAAAATGAAATTCTGGAATTTATTAAACCCGGTTTACTTTGTTCTGTTTTATCTAAGAGCACAACTAAAACCAGGCAACACTATACCTGTGTGAATGTGTGCCCGGCAGTCACTGAAGCCGCAGATATATCCAGGGTTTTGCCGCATGACTAAGCCACACTTAATGCTGCGTTCCATTTACCTCGGAAGTCGCAGGTCGGAGCTGGGAATGACGTCACACCCGAGTTGACGGCTTTCCAGTTAACAAGTTGGAAAACGTCGCTCAGCCAGTTGTTTGTTTACTAGTCAGGTTAGCTAATGATACGCCGGTTGATTTAAAAAAACTGATTGTGCGGAATTTACTCACACTAAACACTGTAGCAACACGTCCACAGACAGCTGTTGGACAGCACTTTGTGCACGAACATTTATATGAGTCACAAGTACACAGAAGTGCTAATAAACAGTATAAAGTACAGCTTTAACTAACTGTTGTGAGTGTGACGTTTCATTTTACTTTTTTTTACTTTCTTCACGGAAGAGATAGTAATGTAGCTGGTCATCAAAGCAACGCCACACACAACTACCTTAATGTAATATTCAACGCACACACACGCTACTCACACACATTAGCTGTCTTGATAAGTTAAATGTTTCAAGACAAATAAGTGGTACAAAAGTCTGGAGTTGTCTGCAGTGGTTTTTGTGACTGTGGGACCAGAGCGGTCTGTGAGGTGACTGGCTTAGCGACTCGTTAGCTCGGCAGCTCAACTCAAAAAACAGCACATTTTTGATCCGACTTCAATTTTCGTAAAACTGCCAATATTCAAAATCTACACAGTTAATTTATTGCCTCAAAACTTCTCAGAAGTGTATTTAGTAATGAAATAATGTACGAAATATAAAACCTTATGTTGATGGCCCCTGTCTGGCATGTGCAATGATAATGCAGTGATAAGTGACGATTCTCTCAGTAGTCTGCAGTGTTTTCACGTCACATTTTAGTATTGCCTCAGCTCAACTCAGCTTTCTAAGTACCAGGAAGCCTGTATAGGTACAACTTTTTCCCAGTGGAATACCAAAAAGGGCGAGCCAAGTCAAGGCGAGTGGAGACGAGGCGAGTTGAGCTGGTACCATGCAGTGGAAAAGGGGCAATAGTGAACTGTCAGCTGGACTGTTTATAAACACGTGCTTAGTTCAGGGGGGGTGCCATATTCTAAGGTTGAGGTTATTATCATCATAATGGAGTGTAAACATTAAGCAGAAATTGGGACCACCAGGGCAAATGCCACTATCTTAAGTCTTAACCTCATTAACGGCCTGGTGAATCACTGCTCTGATGTTGCTTCCGTTTTCTTCAGAAACTGTGTGAGTATAGGCCTCTCTGTATATGCTTGTTGCCAAATTAATTCCAATTAGATGCAAGTGGCAAAATGCATCAAAATTAGACAGTGGCAGAGGTCCCATTAGAAGATGTTTCATTTATGCAGGAGGGGGCGGGGTGAGGCGGGGTTTCTGTCTGCACCGGTATACAGACAGCGACTGAAGCGGGTACACGCCACACGCGATTTATGTACGAGTGAAACAGCACCTCAGCAGGTAGGCTACCGTGTGACCCCCACTCCTTCAAAAAATGGTGGTGTACATGCATCTGTTTCTGCCTTTTTGGAGTGTGTTTCGTGACCGCCAGAGTAACAGGTAGGCTGGAAGCAAAGCAGAATAGCGCGCTTTACGTTCCGAATAGCCGATATAAACGTCTAGTATAATAACCTTCTCTGTTAGAAACGCGTAGCCTCCGGATAGTGTAACTATAACATGTTATTGTTGCTGATCTCCCCTGATTGTAAGTAGTAGTCTACCAGTAGACTGCCTACGTGCGCTCGGCTGCATCCCTGAGGCTGATGATGTCAGGACTAGACATCATCATTTTTCCGTTTTAATAAACCTGGAGATGTAGGCTACAAGTCTGCTCATCAAGTCCACTAAACGGACAGTTCAAAACTGCACAGTCTCATACTGCTGATTAATTCCCCTGATGTGAAAAAAGTATTTTAAACACTTTATAAACGTGTTTTAACTTTGCATGAGAGGAGATGCTCAATCAAGTAAGAGTGTCTTAACGCAGGAGGGGTACTACTACTACTATATACAGTCCTCTCCAAAGGTATTGGAACGGTAAGCCAAATTCATTTGTTTTTGTTGTTCACTGAAGACATTTGGGTTTAAGATCAAAAGTTGAGTATGAGACAAGAGTTCAGAATTTCAGCTTTTATTTCCTGGTATTCACATCTAGATGTGTTAAACAACTCAGGACATATATCAGCGTTTGTATTAGACCACAGCATTCTTAGGTGAGCAAAAGTAATGGAACAAATAATCTTAAAGTAAATAACATTTAATATTTGGTGGCATAACCCTTGCTTGCAAAAACTGCCTCAAGCCTGCGATCCATCGACATCACCAAACTGTTGCATTCTTCATTTGTGATGCTATTCCAGGCTTTTACCGCAGCTTCTTTCAGTTCTTGTTTGTTTCGGGGTGTTTCTCCCTTCAGTCTCCTCTTGAGGAGGTGAAATGCAGCTCTGTTGGGTTAAAGTCAGCTGATTGACTTGGCCAGTCTAAAACCTTCCACTTTTTCCCCTGATGAAGTCCTTTGTTTTGTTGGCAGTGTGCTTTGGGTCATTGTCCTGCTGCAGGATAAACTTCCTCCCCATTAGTTTCAGTGCATTTCTCCGTGAATTGAATTCTGAATTCATTCTGCTGCTACCATCATCAGTTACATCATCAATAAATATTAATGAGCCTGTTCCAGAAGCAGCCATGCACACCCAAGCCATGACATTACCTCCACCATGCTTCGGATCAGAAGCAGTTCCTTTCTTTCTCCATACTTTGGCCTTTCCATCACTACGCTAGAGATTAATCTTGGTCTCATCCGTCCATAAGATCATGTTCCAGAACTATTGCAGCTCATCTCTGTACTTCTTTGCAAATTTCAATCTGGCCTTCCGATTCTTCCTGCTGATGAGTGGTTTGCATCTTGTGGTGTGGCCTCTATATTTCTGCTCTCTGAGTCTTCTTCCAACAGTGGATTGTGATACCTTCACCCTGCACTGTGGAGGTTGTTGCTGATGTCACTTCCTGATGTTTTGGGGGTTTTCTTCACAGCTCTCACCATATTTCTGTCATCAACTACTGTTGTTTTCCTTGGCCTTCCTGTTGGACGTCTGTTGCTCAGTACACCAGTAGTTTCTTTCTTTTTCAGGACGTTCCAAATTGTCGTGCTTGCTATGCCCAATGTTTGTCCAATGGCTCTGCTCGATTTTCCTTCTTTTCTCAGCTTGACGGTGGCTTGCTTTTCTCCCATAGACAGCTCTCTGGTCTTCATGTGGGTTTATCCTCTTTAACAGGAAATGCAGTCTTTATAGGTTTGAACCAAGGATGAAAACTTAGCTATTTAATGTTTGGACAATCAATCTAAAAGGCAACACCTGGGCAACAAGAAACATCTGTCAGTCACATGTTCCAATAGTTTTGCTCACTTGAAAAATGGGTGGGTTCAAACAAAGGGTGGTATGTCCTGAGTTGTTTAACACATCTAGATGTGAATACCAGGAAATTCTGAACTCTTGTCTCATACTCATCTTTTGATCTTAAACCCAAATGCCTTCAGTGAACAACAAAAACAAAGGAATTTGCCTTACCGTTCCAATACTTTTGGAGGGAACTGTATTCTGCAACATTCGACTTTTTGATTTAAGACAAAGTACTTGGTATAATTTTGTAAGTTGTACTTTATTAAAACTTAAAGTATTGTAAAGGATGGGGTTCCAAGCATTCACAATCACAATCAGAATCAGACTTTTTTCACCATGACCATGTTTACAAGGATTTGGTTTTGGTGGAAGTGTCAGAAGAGCAACATGAAGAATTAAGATAGTAATAAAATAAAAAATAGGGTAGAGAGCTAAAGAAAAGAGCTTACAGGGAGCTCAACATGTACTTTGTGTGGTAAACGGCATGAAGCAAATTTTACTTGTGGAAAATATTCCTGCAGATTCAGGCGAGAATTCTCACTATGGCTTCATGACTAAGAGTGGCCCCTTTCGCATTATCATTTGATACATTGTCATGATTAAAAAAAGTATTTATTATATAATTAGAATAAATACTTTGTATCAAATCTCAATGTAAATATGTTCAGCCCTCACCAGCAAGTTCCAGCTTTCTCTACATGCCCCCTTGCTGTTAAAGAGAAATTTGTATTTTTATAAAATATTAGATTCCCGCTTGTGTTGGTGAGTTAGATATGGTCAAGGGTTCTTTGTCATGTCCTTGCTGTGGCAGTTGTGACACCTACCGATCAGGACATCTGCACAGTGTGTGCTCAGAACTGGTAGGGATAGCAAGGTCACTCTGCCAACTTCAGGAAGACAACAGTTTATTAAACTAAATTGATACAGCACCTACAGAGCAATATATGTTAGTTAAGTTGGTTGGCGTTATAGAAATTAGTAAAATGCAGTAAAAGGCTGGAGAAGATTATTTCTTCTGTTTAACAGTGTCTCTGTGTCTCTCTCACACATACACATGCATGTGCCACTCATCTGCATATCAGATCAGGGATGAGAAAGGATGTGTGTGTGTGTGTGTGTGTGTGTGCGCGTGCATGCAGAATGTAGGGGTCTTATTTTAGTACGGGTGGTGATACTTGGGGCTCCCAAAAGAATGCTGCATGGTCAAACTGGGTTCATGGACGGTGTGAATGATGTGGTTGGGCAGATGGGAGGGGGATTCGAGTTAGGTGCCAGACTGATGTCAATGTTCTCAGTGTCTGTATTTGTGCATTTGCTGGATATTTGCATAGCAGTACATCATAAACAAAGTTGGCTGTGTTTGAGACTGAAAGCTGGAGGACTCTCACCCTTGTCGCTGCACTCGTGTTCCTACTGTGGATAAAGTGGCTGGTATATATGTGCTGGGGCTAATTGAAGGCATGGTGTGCGTGAATGAGAAAATCAGGGACATGTGCACAGAGTGGAGCAGAATCAGGTGGCCGGCAAAGGGCGTGAAACCGAAAGGTCTGTTGGAGGAACAGATATGTTACATCTCAAGCAAGACGTTGTGTGTTCCTTTGACTTTGTACATTTTATGTTAAGTTCTAGGTTCTTAATGCTGGTCAGCAGCAGATAGCAAGTTAGGAGGGGCTACATATGTTTCTCTAACCCTGACAGAATGTTATTAGTGACTAGTACCTATTATGTGTAACTATCCTTTAAAACACACCCTGCTGGCAGTACCCAAGAATTGATCAAACTTCCCTGAGTTTGTCAGTAACAATCATGAAATATCCTGTCACGAATAGACTGTCAATGAATGTCAAATGAATGCAATGAAGAAACTGCTAAAGATAAATGAAGCCTGCTCTCTGGAATTACTTTCTGAAAAATGAACTGATCTTTTATGTAAGTAATGTAATATGTAGGATATGTGGAACCATCAGATAAGGAGAAGATGTATATAATATCTCTAAAATAGATTACACTGCTTTACAAATATCATAAATTCAATTCAATTTTTCAATTCAGTTTTATTTATATAGCGCCAAATCACAACAACAGTTATCTCACAGCGCTTTTCATAAAAGAGCAGGTCTAGACCGTACTCTATGATGCTATTTACAGAAGCCCAACAGTTCCCACCAAGAGCAAGCACTAGGCGACAGAGGCAAGGAAAAACTTCCTTTTAAGAGGCAGAAACCTCGAGCAGAACCATGGCTCAGGGTGGGCGGCCATCTGCCTCGACCGGTTGGGGGTGAAGGGGAGAGAGGGGGAGGGGGGGGGGCAGGAGAGGAACAGAGAGAAAAAGAGAGGGATGGAAGGAGAGAGAGAGGGGAGGGAGGCAGCATACACAATATACACACAGAGGTACAGACAGTAAAGGTGATGTTGTTATAGAACTAAATGAAAAATGGTACAGATATTTATAGTAGTGTTAATGGTAACAATCGTAATGTTAATGATTATAATAACAATAATAATAATAGGACTAGTAACAATAGTCGTTGCAGTAGAGAGCGGACGAGCAGGAACACGGGGGCAGCAGGTGACCCGCAACTACAGATCCATACTCCACAGCTCCAGAGCCAGAAAACCTGCAGGAAGTGATAGGAGGAGAGAGGAGAGGGACGAGAAAGCACAAGACTACCAGAAAGGGGAGAAGTTGTGTTAGTAACATGCAATAATGGGATGAGGTTGCATACAGAGGGAGAGAAAGTAGAGGAGAGAGGAGCTCAGTGCATCATAGGAAATCCCCCTGCAGTCTAGGCCTATAGCAGCATAACTAAGGGATGGTTCAGGACTAACCTGAGCCAGCCCTAACTATAAGCTTTATCAAAGAGGAAAGTCTTAAGCCTACTCTTAAATGTGGAGATGGTGTCTGCCTCCTGAACCCAAACTGGAACCTAGTTCCACAGGAGAGGAGCTTGATAGCTGAACGCTCTGGCTCCTAGTCTACTTTTGGAGACTCTAGGAACCACAAGTAACCCTGCATTCTGGGAGCGCAGTGCTCTGGTGGGGTAGTAAGGTACTATGAGCTCTTTAAGATAAGATGGTGCCTGACCATTAAGAGCTTTGTAGGTAAGAAGAATGATTTTAAATTCTATTCTGGATTTTACTGGAAGCCAATGCAAAGAAGCTAAAACAGGAGAAATGTGATCTCTTTTCCTGGTTCCTGTCAGAACACGTGCTGCAGCATTCTGGATCAGCTGAGGGGTCTTAACGGACTTTTTCGAGCAGCCTGATAATAAGGAATTGCAGTAATCCAGCCTAGAAATAACAAATGCATGGACTAGATTTTCTGCATCATTTTTAGACAGGATGTTCACAATAATACGTAGGTGAAAAAAGGAGGTCCTTGAAATTTCCTTAATGTGAGACTTAAACGACATGTCCTGATCAAAGATAATCAGATAACCATACATACTACATAAATATAGTATGTATGGTCTATCATCTGTCATAAAGGATAAACAAGCCCCAAAACAGTATTTACTGTAACAGAGGGAATTATGTCTATCACATGAAGAACAATTACACCATGTGTATTAAAGCTTCTTCCGCATTTACAGAATGTGCCATAAGGGGAGCAAAGCAAGTTTTTTACGCAATGTGACTGACAACAGCTAAAAACAGCAGCCCAGATGTCATTCATAAGCCAATCTTGTTCTCAGGCTGATTGAGTAAATAAGAATAATTAATTTTATAAGATAAGAAAATATTACATGAACTTCTATAACTATAACTGTGATTGTGGTAATATAGATATACGTGAAAAAAAACACATACAAGAAGGTCAATTTTACTACACACACTGACACTTTAAACACTAGAATGTGAAAATAATTGTGGAATGTATGAATGCAATGTGTGAGAGACAAGAGTGGATTCTAGTATTGTGAGGGTACACAGCAGAGATAAAAGGCTGTGCAGGAAACAAGAGGACGTGTCAGGAGGAAGCTTCATCTGTCCTGATAAGCTGTCAACAATTAATGACCCCCAGCAGATACCATGTTCCCATATTTACATGCTTCACCGCAACTAACACAACACACACACTCTCCTCTTGAAATAGAAGTGGTCGTACTGTAAAAAACAAAAACAAAACAACCTCTCCTATAAACAATAGCCTCAAAGGCTAACAAGTCCAGTGGAGAGAAACCTGTTCTACCATCACACTACAGTAGCTGTGTGACCAATAGTGAATGCACTGTCTTGCACACAAATGATTTCTATTTAAATAATTATGAACATATTGTTTGACCTCCTAGTTTTAATCTATAGTAAACATGACATGCTCTAGGACATGACAAAAGAATTCGACATGAACATTTTAAGGACATATGAAAGCAATATGAGGCAGAGTGACACCACAGTTTCAAGGATAAGTCTGTACTGAAGTTTAAAGTGAGTTCTTTACCACTGTGTTTATAGCAACTGACCTCAACACAGCAGTCAGAGAGCATCATGGGAGGAGCAGTGGTGGACGACGGACCTCCTGGAGTGAAGGCACCAGACGGAGGCTGGGGTTGGGCAGTGCTGGCTGGCTGCTTTGTCATCACTGGCTTTTCCTATGCTTTCCCCAAGGCTGTCAGTGTCTTCTTCAAGGAGCTGATCAGAGAGTTTGATGTGGGCTACAGCGACACCGCCTGGATCTCATCAATACTGCTTGCCATGCTGTATGGCACAGGTACACAAGAACAACACACATCCTGGAGTGATTAACTGCTAAATACCATACAACAAAGTTTTCTAATTCATGTGTTCTCTTAGGCCCTCTGTGCAGTGTACTTGTGAACAGGTTTGGCTGTCGACCAGTGATGATGGTTGGAGGGCTCTTTGCCTCGCTGGGAATGATTCTGGCCTCCTTTGCCACCAGCATGATACACATCTACCTCTGCACTGGAGTTATTACAGGTGGAGTCACAACATACATGAACACATAGGAAAAACACAAACATGTAACAAGGAGACAGACATGTAGATACATCCATATCCATTCTGTTAAGTATGATGATTAGAATACACAGCAGCAATATTGAGGAGACATAACAAAAGCAAGGTCAAAGAAAAAAGGAACCTACATTTTGACCAGTTACTGTGAGATCATTAAAGCATTGAGGTGCACACCACGATAACTGCGATAACTAAGTCTTAAATAAATACAGTAATGTACCTGTAACTGTTTTGTCAGTCAGTCTGTCAATTTATCAAAGACTTGGTCCACAGCAGCATATCTTGAGAACTAGTCTCCAAAGTTGCCATTAAATTTGATGGGGACATTCTTGCTTCCCAGAGGGGAGCACCACAAAGTGGACAAAAAACATATGGGCACAATAATTGGTACAGAGGAAATATCCAAACTGACAGCATGTGAATTCAGTGAACACATTCGTGCTCCTCAGAGGATGACCCTAGGCTCTCTGAGCTTTACTCCAGGCCAACATACACAATGATATTACCTGCAGATTGTCATGGACATTCCTGAGCACATTCATGCTGGTAGGTGGATCATCCTTAGATTTCAATGACCATATAATATATTCTCCCAATGCAACTTTTAGGGTGAACTACATGGCTACAACACCACTACTGAGGAAACGCAACATTCTCCATGTAGTCCGGGTATTTCAGATCATACAGCTATTATTACACTTGCCACAAGTGATGAACAGTGGTGAAAATAATGGCACCAAAGATTGGAAAACTCACTGCAGCTCTAAGCTGTTGAAACAAAGCCAGAATTATGATTCACCCATTCATGTTGTAACATTACTGTTTCAACCTGTTAACACAAGTCTAAGGTACTGCTCACCATCAGTGGAATCACACAAAAACAGCCAAAATGATTATGAAATGTTAACAGGAATGCAAAGGAAGCCTTCTACAGCCTTTTAATACAAAACATCAACAAAGACTGAGAAAACTTGCTGCTAAACATATATGTTTTGCAAAGTAAATTATTTCTGTAACAGTTCTGTCTCTCCTCAGGTCTGGGTCTGGCATTGAACTTCCAGCCATCTCTTATAATGCTGAATCGCTACTTTTCTGAGAAACGTCCTCTGGCCAATGGCTTGGCAGCAGCAGGCAGCCCTGTGGCACTGTGCTGTCTCTCCCCACTGGGACAGATTCTCCAGTACCAGTATGGCTGGAGGGGGGGGTTCCTCATACTAGGAGGGTTGCTGCTCAACTGCTGTGCCTGTGGTGCCCTCATGAGGCCTTTGTTGGCCCCTAAGAAACCCCATGAGCAGAAGGAGAACACTCTGGCAGCTGCAGAGGAGGAGAAGAAGCCAAAAAAGAAACTGTTGGATTTCAGTGTGTTCAAGGACAGAGGATTTGTCATCTATACCATTGCAGCTTCTATTATGGTGCTGGGCTTGTTTGTGCCCCCCGTGTTTGTGGTCAGCTATGCTAAAGGACTCGGCTATGAGGATACTAAGTCGGCATTGCTGCTCACCATATTGGGATTTGTTGATATGTTTGCTCGCCCTGCATCAGGACTCATAGCAGGCATGAAGTGTGTACGGCCCAGAAGTGTCTACCTGTTCAGCTTTGCAATAATCTTCAATGGGTGCAGTGACATCATAGGATCACAGGTAACAATGCAGCAATATTACAAGGAGAATGGAGAGTCAGACCAAGTCTGTTGTAATCATACGTAAAAGAATTGGACCTGCCTGCTCCTACTGGGAGAAAACAGGACAAAACTGGAATTTAAAAATAAAGAGATTATGTCATCTAATGTATATAATAACAGTCAGGCTGGTAAAACACGGTAGTTGTAGATAGATGAGAGAAACCTGTTGTCCAATCTCCTGTTTCTCTCCTTGCAGGCAAATAACTATGCAGGTCTGGTGGTGTTCTGTATCTTCTTTGGTATTTCGTATGGCATGGTGGGAGCGCTACAGTTCGAGGTCCTCATGGCTATTGTAGGGACAGAGAAGTTCTCCAGCGCCATTGGCCTGGTGTTGCTAATGGAAGCTATGGCTGTACTAGTGGGACCTCCTGGAGCAGGTCAGATCACAGAAGGAACAAATATTAATCTGTGCCTCCCAACCTTCACTGACATGTTTGTTCATCTGAGAGAATGTAATACTTAGGGCTCATCTTTAATTTATTTATTTTTACCACTTTTGAACAGAAAATCTATAGATCTTTTAAAGAATTTTTAAACTTTATGTCCCAGAGCATCCGAATCTTACTGCATTCTGCAAAAAGGCACTTTTTTCGTTCGGCCATTTTATACAACAAAAAGTGGATTTGACCTGGGGATGTTGTGGTTCATAATCAGTCTTAAGGCCCTTTCAGCCACAATGCAATTTGAGCTGCACTCGCTGCTGGGTTCAGACCAACCTAGTTGAACTTTGGGTGCAAGCTCACCAAGCAGTGAAGAGCTGTTACGATGGCACAAACGGGTTTCAGAGTGCTGTGATACCGTTGTCACATTGTGTCTGAAAGGGCCTTTGAACCAAAGCCATGGGGATGCCCCAGTAGACACTCTTTACAGCAAACTAGGTCCGTTTAGGTAAAGTAAAGTAGGTGTGCCACTGTCCCTGAAAGTAAAAAAAGAAAATCCAATAAATGGTTTGACACGTTAGTGCTGCAAATCACTTTTTTATAATTAGATGTTTTTGTACTCTCCACCAGGTCGCCTCTTGGATGCCACCCATCAGTACATGTACGTCTTCCTGTTGGCGGGCTGTGAGGTCACACTGTCGGCCTTCGTCATTGCCATGGGTAATTTCCTTTGCATCAGCAGGAAACAAGATCCAGAGGCTAAGATGGAGATGGCGGTGACGGCTACAGAGAAGGAGGGGCTGTACCTTGGGGTGGAAAGCAAGGAAAATGATGAAGGCGAAGAGGAGCCTAAGGGAAAAGAGAATGGAAATGTCAGTGCTGTAAAAGCAGGGGAGGAGGTGATAGTGGAGAAGATGGGTGTGGAGGGTGGAGAGGAAAATACATCATTATGAAGAATAAGATAAATATGTGCACCAAGACGATTCATAAAAAGTTCTGATGATGCCCTGTGTCAAATTAAAGGAGCAAGGAGCAGATAGTGAGGGGGCACAAAGTAGGGTAAGAAAAGAGCCTTTAAATGAAAATCACAGTTTCATATAATGGATATAAGTTGGGGACATTTGATAATTAAGAGCTGTTTTCACCTGAATTGGTTCTATACAACATATTGATCCAATTATGTATTACTGGACTTAAATTAAGAATTGCTGTATTGTTTAAATAGTAGGCATACAAGGCATGAAATGCCCAACTTTACTGGAACAAATAGCAGCTTTATAGGGTAAGAAACCTGCTGTACTACTGTCTACTTAGACACACTGCATTCAGAACAAAAAAGTTGATTTCCAGTTTTGTATACCTATGTTAGCACCATTTTTCTCAGACATATCTCTTTTCACCATTTAGGACTAAAGCTATTCTATTTTCCATTTCCTACAGATTTCAAATACATTGACAAAAACTTCACTCATGGTCTACTTACTGGCTTTGTCTGGAGCTTTCAAACATATCTCATAGCCTGTATCACCAGATGGGGGTGCTCAGTTTTCATCAACTGTACATCGGGGGGTCTTTTCTTCAGTGTGTAGCAGCAGAGATCTCAAGGTGTTGAATGGTTTGGGGTAAATGTTGACCCCTTGATAGTTTTGACAGTGCAGTCAGGTAAGGGAATTGCCCTGTGAGATTCCTGGTGGTCCCCATTAAGCAGACCTAGAGGAAGTTACAATCCCATAGTAACTTTAGTGATAAAAATGTGGAAGAGGAAAGGAGAAGAATGAGTGTGTTGCATCGATGATGACACCACGTTTCCGTAACACACCCACTCCGCAACACTACTAGTTTCGCGGGGTTGAAAAATCCTTGGGGAAACACACAAGTAAAAGCAGGGTAGACCAGGGGCAATTGTAACACTGAAAAATAAGTCGTATTAACCCACTACATCTCAGGTAAAAGCCTAGGCTACCTCAAAGTAAATACTTTACAGCTAATAATGTTACATAAGAGTTTTTAAATGGTTCAAATTATTTTAGATGTCAGGTATCCTCTGCTGTTATTTGTTCTAACTTCATAAAATTGCTTTTTACAAGTGAACTAGTCATTCTCTTTGGTTTTGCTGGGTCTTATACCATAGTAAGTAGTTGATGGTATAGTCCACTATACAGACAAACTGACAATGAAAGGAACTTTACTTTTGCAGACTTAGGCCTATATAATATTCACACTTTCTGTTAAACACAAACAAAACACACTATTTTATACAAAGAATGTTGGCCTATGTTAATTGTTGATTGGTGATACTAGAACAAATCCATTTCTTTTAATACACCCTTTTTTAATATGGCTTTACATTTATATTTAGTGAAATATGATCCTGCTCCTTTTCCACAGGCAGAGAGAGAATCCTATTGAGCATGTGCAGATTAAGTGTCATCACTCTAGCTTGTTTCTGATTGGAGAAATTGAGTGTGTTACAATTGACCCCGGTCACCCCTACTGTTAATTTGCAGAAACAAGTAGCAGTAAAAGTGGTCATCAAAATAACTACTTGAGTAAGAGTACAAAAGTACTTACTAAAACTACATTTACACCAGGACAATATTCCTAGTGTGTATCCATCAAGTATGATTACAAATTATTGAGTTTATATTATAGTCTGTTAGAACTCCAATAAGTAAAGATTGTTTAAAAATGATTGATGAAACGATTTGCCAAACACATCAAATTAGGAGATAATTTTGGAGATGTTTCATAATTTAATTTAATCACTTCTTCACGTTTACCCGAGGAAGATCATCTGGTTGAAACACATCAGTCGCATCAGGCTATACCAATGAGCATGACTAGTTAAATGCAGACTGCTAGTAGGCTACACTGTTAGCTTAAATATTTACATTAAGGTAGAGAGCAGGAGGAGTTTTTAAGCATGATGTGTGTAGCTTTTTATTATTAAACATATTAGCATTACCACAGCAGACACTGCTCTCTGTCAGCTCAGTGTCAGCATGGTGTAGCCTACTGACTTCACAACCGAAACCCGCTGCACCAGCTCGGTCTGATCCCGGGGTGTCAGATACCGACGCTTTGAGAAAGCCTGACAAAGCGTCGGTATCGGACGCTCTGGGATGAGACCAGGCTGGCTGCACGTGCGCTAGATTTTAATCTGTAAACTAAATATTAGCTGCTAGCGCCATTTGAAAGCTGTACATGATGTAGCTTCAGCCATTATTCTCTTCTAACAGTCATGCGGATGTGCAATGAATGTATCCAAATGTAGCGGAGTTAAAAAGTAATGATTTTTCTCTTAAAGACTATTCAATTAAGAGTAAAAGTATGATGCATTAAAACTACTCTGACAAGTACAGTTTACTAAAAGAAGTTATTGAGTACATGTAAGGGAGTAAATGTAACTCGTTACTACCCCTCCTCTGCTAATAAAGACTGTAGAAGCTGTTAAAAGCCCCGGAAAAGCTAGTAAGTGGACTTGACTTTTCACACTCAAATTTTAAATAATGTACACTGTTTTTTGCACTATTTTGCTTTATTTATTGACATTTTATGTAATAGGATGACAACTCATATCAAAAACTGATTGTAAAAATAATTCAGAATTTTTTGGCACTCAACCTGCAGGACACTGGGACAAACTTACTGGACTGCTACACCCAGCTAATGTATGTCCTACATTGTCTGTAAAGGTCTGCTTAATACTGTGTCTAGGACCTGCTGTGTTACATGTTGGTGTGGTGCTGATGCTGTGATGCTGTGTGCCCTATGCCTTCTGTGTATCTTTTTGAGCTAATGCTGAACAGACACTGGGTGTAGAAATATGGCACACAAACTGCACTTGACACAGCTATTTTTCTGAGTGTTGTCCACATTTACAGTTTCTTCCAAATAAAAATATTTTAGTTGTGAAAAATGACTACAACATGGCATCTTTCTTCCATTCAGCAACAGGCTCAAATCCACATGTAAAGCCTTTGGTAGTGATGACATTTGACTGCAGTGCTGTTTGAATTCCTCAGATGATCAGTCTTACTTAGAGGCAAGACCAAATTTCTCGGCTGTTATGAAGATGGAAAGAACAAAGGTAACGATATGGTAACCCTAGTTCTATAAGCACAGGTGGAGCCCTCTACTGGACTCTATGGGTATTACTTCCTCCAATCAAATGCACACACTTGCCCGCAGAAATTTTTATTGTGCACGTAGCCAACCAATAGGACGTCGCTGCTAATATGTGCGTGAAATAGCAGTGTGTTCCTATTACTGCCTAAGCATCCGACCACCTCTTCAGCAGATGGTGTAGGAGCGGCATTTCCCTCCTTCCTCGCCTGTTCAGCTTGTTCCTGGCATCCTTGGTCTCTTGTGGCATGATCCTGATTTTCCTTTCTTGGGGTGGCTGTGGCTCAGGAGATAGAGCGGGTTGGCCGTTAATCAGAAGGTCAGCGGTTCAATCCCCGGCTCCCCCTAGTTGTGTGTCAAAGTGTCCTTGGGCAAGATACTGAACCCCGAATTGCCTCTGGTGGCTGTTCTGCCAGTGTGTGAATGTTAGTTTCTGTTTGAGCACTTAGGCTCAGTGTATGACTGGTGGATGTAGTGTGAAAGCGCTTTGAGTGGTCAAAGAGACTTGAAAGGCGCTATATAAGTACAGAGCATTTACTTTCTTTGAGTATGGACGAAGTTCTGGCATCCCTCCAAATCTTGTCCCTGTGGGTTCTTGACGAGAAAGGCACAATGATGCGCGGCTGGTACGTGGCTCTCCAGAGCGAGGACCGAGCCTATGAGCGATGTCCACAGAGTAGCCCAGTTTATCTGCGATGTCTGACACCTGGCTGAATAAATCTGCGACAATTTTCTTGACATTTTCTCCTGCACTTTCTCCCAGTGACCCGTAAATTCCACCTCCTCTTAAGCATCCAGTGCATTGCATCTGTCACGGAGCGTACGGTATTCTTTCTGCAGAAACCCCACTTTGATCTGTAAGGTGTCGAATCGTCCATTTGTTTCCCCATGAAGGGTGACACTTTTAGTGAGTTATAAATGAAAGGGGCTTGCGGTTATGGAGAGCTGAAATGAATGTATGTCTATGGGAGTGTTATTTGATTTCCAATTAATAGCGCCACCTAGAGTCCAATTGACGCCAAATCAGCAGGGGTTGTAGCCAATTCTGTGGTCTTGTCGCTGCCACACCGACCACTGGTCTCTGCCACACAGACCACTGGTCGCTACCACTAGGGGCGCTAAAGATTGTGGTCGCTGCCCACCGACCACTGGTCTCTGCCACACAGACCACTGGTCGCTACCACTAGGGGCGCTAAAGATTGTGGTCGCTGCCCACCGACCACTGGTCTCTGCCACACAGACCACTGGTCGCTACCACTAGGGGCGCGAAAGATTGTGGTCTCTGCCACACAGACCGCTGGCCGCTACCACTAGGGGCGCGAAAGATTGTGGTCGCTGCCACACCGACCACTGGTCTCTGCCACACAGACCACTGGTCGCTACCACTAGGGGTGCGAAAGATTGTGGTCGCTGCCACACCGACCACTGGTCTCTGCCACACAGACCACTGGTCGCTACCACTAGGGGCGCTAAAGATTGTGGTCGCTGCCACACCGACCACTGGTCTCTGCCACACAGACCACTGGTCGCTACCACTAGGGGCGCGAAAGATTGTGGTCGCTGCCACACCGACCACTGGTCTCTGCCACACAGACCACTGGTCGCTACCACTAGGGGTGCGAAAGATTGTGGTCGCTGCCACACCGACCACTGGTCTCTGCCACACAGACCACTGGTCGCTACCACTAGGGGCGCGAAAGATTGTGGTCGCTGCCACACCGACCACTGGTCTCTGCCACACAGACCACTGGTCTCTGCCACACAGACCACTGGTCGCTACCACTAGGGGCGCTAAAGATTGTGGTCGCTGCCACAACACATCTAATTGCTTTGATTCATTCCTCTCTAATAGACAAAAAAAATTGTATCATCTGCCAGCTGAGATAATTTAAATGATCTAAGGTCACTTTAGGTCTACTTTGGAACCATAGACTGTATAAAAACTTGAAACTGACCTTTTTTAATGTGTACAGCCACAGTTTGTGTAACAAGGAACGGAAAGGAGCCTTCCCTCAGACACTGTTGTAGCGACCAGTGGTCGGTGTGGCAGCGACCAGACCACAGAATTGGCTACAACCCCTTCTCCAAATTTCACACAGCCCCTCGGGAGGGCATGCCAGATAAGGTATGATCTGACATGACATTGACATTTGTTTGCTTATAATTCATAGCGGATCAAAATTTCCTCTACAGACTTTCATCAGCTTGGTCCAGAGATTAACTGTGCCAAGTTTGGTGCTTAATTTAATTAAAATAGGTTTTTCAGTTTTCACAATGTACCAAAAAAAAAGACTAGGCGGAATTGGGGTATGGCCTATACCAGGAGATTCAGCTCGATCCCTCGAACGCGTGGATATAAGGTTTTTGATATTGGCCTTCGTATGCGGGAGTTACAGCTATTTGAATGTGCAAACTATGGACCTTGCTTGTAGCATCCCCTAGAGGCAGAAGTGAGCGAAAAATCCAAGTGAAAACAATAGGGTTCCCAGCTCTGCTGGTACTGGGAACCACGATGTCTTGCATTTGCGATTTCCCAGTCCACTCAGGCTTGGACCCCTAATGAAAAATAAAAACGAGAACGATTACAATAGGGTTCCCAGCACTTCACTGGTACTACTCGGGCTTGGACCTCTAATAAGTCCTTCCAGTTATTATTGTCGACGTCCCTCGAATTGTTCACAATGATAGGATAGCACTCAGAAGCCCTTAGTCATAGATAGCAGCCCAAAAAATGAAGTTTGCTACAAGCAGAGTATCAACAGAGTGAAGTTACCTCAACAGTTCAATAAGTTGGTGTTGGGGAATTAGCTCTTTTAATAATGCATTTTTTTGTAACGTGTTTTAATAAACAGTTTAACATTCCCAAAAGCATCACCACAGTGTACAAAAGGAGCGTATGTTTTAGAACAGTGGCTTCTTGAGCCCTTAGCCTGATGCGAGGAGTTAGCTCTTTGAGGAATGTTTTACTCAAAAAACGGTTTCCACAAAGCCTTACCCTAGTGTGCGCTCCTCCTTCTTCTTCTCTGGGTTTTATGGCAGATCGCAACCAACTTGTTCAGGTGCATACCACCACCTACTGTACCGGAGTGGTTTTACGGCTTTACACAAGATCTTCCTCTCAGAATCATATTTACTACACTTCATGATGCCATTAAATAAAGATTTGATTTTAATCCAGTATGTCCAAATCTTAATCTTGAAAAAAAAAAACTCATCTCTTCTACATTTCCCTTTGAAACCCTTCACCTTAAGTGATTTCTGTATGCTGTAATAGTGTCTCCCTTTAGTATCTGTGTCCCACTTCCTCTGCCATACGTCACTCACTGCCTTTCTTATTAATGATTTGGCCTCTCCTTTTCCAAAGGGAACTTTCAAGCAAATTTCAAGGACCGCCTTTTTTCACCCACATAATATTGCAAAAATCTAGAACATCTTGTCTAAAACTAGACTTATCAGGCTGCTCGAAAAAGTCCATTAAGACTCTTCAGCTGATCCAGAATGCTGCAGCACATGTTCTGACAGGAACCAGGAAAAGAAATCTAATTTCTCCTGTTCTAGCAGCTTTTAACTAGTGATGGCAAGTTCGAGTCTTTTGACAGACTCGTTCATTCAAATCTCGTTCATTAAAATGAACTAATCTTTTTTTGAGTAATTTTGTTCATTTGAACTAGGCTGGTTATATTGATATAATATATATCAATATATATATAAAATATATAATAAGATTGATACACTATGTGAATAAACACACTCTTATTAAAATTCAACCAATTTAATGATAATCTGGATTAAGCCACCAAGTTCTTAAAGAACTCCAGCACAGAGAGAGGAACAAAGAAATATTAACACATTATATAAACGCAGGAGTCTGTCAGTTCTGGACGCAGAATGGGCCACATCAGATCCGGATTCTGCAGACAGAGAAACACACATGAGCACATCGCTCTCAAACACTGCAGGTTGTTCACCAGTCACGAGCTGTGAAACAACAGCACGGCTCTGTTGGTAAATAAAAAGGAAAAGTTACGTCGCGTTCTCTGGCGGACCTGGATCAGCTGTTAGCTGTTTACAGGGCTAACGCTAACGTTGCTACGTGGCTGTGTTTTAATGTTTTAATGACCGGGTCTGTTTGTTTTGGAGAGGAGACGACCTCGGAGGTAATTCGGCTCCAGGCAGAACCCTGTCAGGGCTCTGAAGTGGAGCGGACCCAGAACAACTCTCATCAGCTCTTGGCTGTAATGTTAAACACCCGCAGGACTAAAGTTACGGTGCGGCTGTGTTAAAACTAAAACTTAGCACAACATCACTGCGCTGTAATAACGTTATGCTTTATTAAATGTCACATAATTAACAAAATAGCTATATAGTATCAATCCAGTGACTGTTGACCTGACAGCTGACCTGCCTCTCATTCTCCGGCGCTGGCAGTCACTCAGCCTGCCGAATGAACGAAAGACTGAGGACCCATGTGAGCGGTGAACTAGTAGTTCATTCCTGCTCCACAGTAGCTGTCACGTGACAAATGACTCAAACAGACCCACAGTTGAGAGTCCTGAACTAATCAATTCTGTTTCCTGTGCTGACGGAGCCCATGCAGCTGCCGTGTGACGAGTGAACGTAAGAGTCCAAGATCCTTCACGCATGCGTGAAAATGAACCAATGACTCACTGAGACAACCCGTTCCTCCCAAGTCATACACACGATTAGGTCTTATGAACGAAACGTTCTTTGAACGACACAAAACTACTTTTAACTTGTGGTTTCCTAGAGTCTCCAAAAGTAGACTAGGAGCCAGAGCGTTCAGCTATCAAGCTCCTCTCCTGTGGAACCAGGTTCCAGTTTGGGTTCAGGAGGCAGACACCATCTCCACATTTAAGTGTAGGCTTAAGACTTTCCTCTTTGATAAAGCTTATAGTTAGGGCTGGCTCAGGTGAGTCCTGAACCATCCCTTAGTTATGCTGCTATAGGCCTAGACTGCCGGGGGATTTCCCATGATGCTCTGAGCTCCTCTATCCTCTACTTTATCTCCCTCTGTATGCAACCTCATCCCATTAATGCATGTTTTACTAACTCAACTTCTTCCCTTTCCCGTAGTCTTGTGCTTTCTCGTCCCTCCCCACTCACCTCCTATCACTTCCTACAGGTTTTCTGGCTCTGGAGCTGTGGTTGCAAGTCATCTGTTGCCCCCATGTTTCTGCTCGACACCATCTACTTTAAAGGAAGTTGTTCCTTGCCTTATGTCGCCTAGTGCTTACTCATGGTGGGAATTGTTGGGTTTCTGTAAATAATGTAACAGAATACGGTCTAGACTATATAAATAAAATTGAATTGAATAGCGCTAGATAACTTAAGATATAACTTTATTAATCCCCCGTAGGAGAAGTTTTGGTTGCAAAGGAATATAACCAGATGCAGTATTGTAGAAATACCACACTTGAGAAATACCATTTGCAATATCAGAATCATCTGATAGAGCATCTCCAACTTTAACCTGGAATGTTTGGTTAGACAGTTAGTCTAAAATCCAGTTGTATAGCCTTCTGCCAATACCCATTTCATGCATTTTAATCGGTATTCATTCTCTCCACAGTGAGTCATAAGCTTTCTCAACACACATGACCTCTTTCATAGGTAAGTAGATACCTTTTGTCACAATATAACAGGCTATATAGTGAAATAGAGTTTGTAACTCCTTACATATAGCAGACAATATACACTGAAGAAAATTATAAACGCAACACATTTGTTTTTGCCCCCTTCATCATGAGCTAAACTCAAAGATCTAAGACTTTCTCTATGTACACAAAAGGCCTATTTCTCTCAAATATTGTTCACAAATCTGTCAAAATCTGTTAGTGAGCACTTCTCCTTTGCCGAGATAATCCATCCACGTCACAGGTGTGGCATATCAAGATGCTGATCAGACAGCATGGGTATTGCACAGGTGTGCCTTAGGTTGGCCACAATAAAAGGCCTTAGGCTGGCCACTCTACAATCCGTTTCCTCCCGATATGGAGTCTCATCGTTGTTTGAAATTGTTGTTTCTCATTGTTGTCCGCAAACTTCACAACAGAGTTCTCTCCATGTTGGAATGCAGTTGTGGGTGTACACTTTTCCAACCATCAGGCATGACACCTTCTCCATATCTTATTAAACAGGTTTAATATAATTTCCAAGACTTCTTCTGGTAATTGTCTAAACATAGCATAACATAGTTGATCTAGTCTTGGAGCTGTATATCCATTTCCCTCTAGTAACATTTTTAACTCGTGTAAAGAAAAGTCCATGTCAAGTGCCAATCCATCATTATCAATTTTCTTAGTTACATCACTATTTGTTCTTAAAATATAAATTTTATGTTTTTATATTTGCCAGGTATTCTCCATCTATCAGCACTGGGATTTTAACATATTTTCTTTTCCCATTCATCTTTTTAATCATTGTCCAAATGTCACCCAATTTAACTTCTCTGCCAATGGAGGAGCAGAATTGCCTCCATGCATTCTGCTTGGGTGACTTAATTATTTTCCGCACTATAGCTCTATTTCTTTGATAATCAATCAGGATCTAGGCTCAAATGCTTTCTTAAAATTCTAAATGCATGATTTCTGTCTTTTTATAGCATTTTACATTCATCGTTCCACCATGGAACTATTTTCTTCCTATTCACTGTGGTCTTAAGGATGCAGGTTAATGCAGCACTAATAATCATGGAAGTCACTGCTTCTGCGCAGCTATTTACATCACCCTCCATAGATATTCTTTCAGTATTGTCAATACAAAGTTGTCTCAATTTTTCTCAGCCAGCTTTAGGAAAACACCATCTCTTTATTGCATAACCCTCCTGAACACAATATTGTAAAGTGATCACTACCTGTGTTGGTATCATTATTTACATTCCATTCACATAAATTGCTCATATTTCCAGAGACTAAAGTAAGTAATCCTGGTACCTCTTCCATCATTAAGGCAAGAAAGTGATCTCTCCTCGATTAGTTCTTCAACTACTTCTCTATTTGTGTCCGTATGGTCACTTCCCCAGAGAGTGTTGTGAGCATTAAAGTCTCCACACCATATTTCTCTTCTATCAACACTTTCTGAGCTCTCCTGAGTTGTTTGCATTGATAATTTCTAGCAGGGATTGTAAAAATTGAACAACACATTCATACTAATTTGGGACAGTTACACTTCTATATGCTAAAGTATCCTTAATAAATGATACACATCCTCCACCTTGTTTTCCAGTTCTGTCAAATCTAATCGAGCTGTAACCTGGTAGGACAAAATCCAAGTGCGGTCTGAACCAAGTTTCTTGCACACATAACATCATGTCCAACTTCCAGATCAGTTACAACCTTCTTGAACTCTTGTCCATTAGCAATTAAACTTCTGGCATTCCAGTGAAGGATATGAAATACCATAATGAGGCTAATCGCCTTGAGACACTACTTCAGCTGTAACTTCTGTGATCCCCAGTATCTCTAGAGCTGCCTCTACAATTGTCTTGATTGTATCACATTTTTTCTTTTGCTGTATTGCCACATTCAGTCTTACAGATGAAAGCAACCAAGGTGGGTTTACCCACAATCAGTGTATCTTCATTAATCTCCTTTATCCATGGATTTGTTTCTGTTTGCGTCTGACTTGGCGTGGGAGATGAAACCTCAATTACTTGTCTATTCTCAGACTCTTTTGCTCTTTTTACTACTAGTGTAATACTGGATCTATCCAGATCACTTTCTGTCACTTTTTTTGCTGCATCAGCATAAGATACCTGATTAGGTACTTTATATTTCTGTTCCTCTCTAGCTTGCCTTTGAACAGGGCATCCTCCAAAAACAGCACTGTCTTCACCGCCAAAATTGCAGCATTTTACTTTTGTATCCTGACCACATTCCATTCCATATTCATGTTCACCTCCACATCTAGCACATCTTTGTTTTCCTTTACATTATCCTGCCGTGTTTCCCATTCTTTGACACTTGAAACATCGAAGTGGTGCTGGGATAAACTCTCTTACATAACTCAGATGTCCCATTCTTACTCTCTTTGGCATCACTTTTCAAACTCAAGGACTGACAGGCTATCAGTTTTCACCCCTTTGCTTTGAGTTTGCAGTCTTATGGCTTTCACCACCTTTCCTCTTTTCACTTTCTGAATTTTCTCCTCCATTGTCATTGCCAAAGGTACATCATAAATAATACTTCTAAGCTTTGCTGCATTCCTAGGGGTATGAACACTGATCCTTTCTCCATTCAGTGTTTCTGCTCTCTTTGAAGCTGGTCAGTAGCAAAGACCAGCTGCCTCATTTTACTTAAATATTTGGCAAACTTGATTTTAACCCTCTCTTTCTCAATTGCTTTTGTTAGTTTTAATGGGTGAAAATGTCCCTTCTTTTTTCGATGTTATCATTTTCCATTCAGTTTGTTTATCCTTCTTTCTCACATTTATCATTGTAGGCTTCACTTTTTTGTCGCCCCCCTCCAAACCATAGGTTTAACTTCCAGAACTACTGCACCTACCTTTCCTCTTTTTATTTACATCCTGCCATGACAAACTTACTTTTACCCATTCACGGTACAGCTAATTTGACAAATACTAACGCTTGCTCTCAACAGCACGCTCAAACACAATTTCGACAATCTCTTTTCTTCTAAAACTGTCTTTTCTGTAGTGGGGGGAGGGACGAGTCCCCTTGCCTGGCTGCAATTACGAATTTGTAGAAGTGGCGACTCCATCCGTGGAGGTGGTGAATTCACTAACAGTTGCACATGTTGGTTGCAGAGACTGTATATAAAGATTGGCAGTGAGGTCCTAATGGTTGGCTAAATGCACAATAAAAATTTCAGTGGGAAAGTACGTGTGTGTGATTGGAGGAAGTACTACCCATACAGTCCAGTAGAGGGCGGAGCCTGTGTGAGATTCAACTTGTGTGCAAATGAAGGTCTTATACCTTTATAGTACCTTTCAAAGCTCTCATGGTAGCACCCCACCCCCCTTTCGTCACTAAAATAACCTGATTAATTCAGAGGCACTATGAAGTAATGACACAAAAAAGTACAAGTAATTTATTTATTTACAGTTAAAGTACACAACTACAGTGGCAAATATAAATGTCAAAAAGTAAATCTTGCTGATCTGGTTGCTCACATAATCTAATAGGTTTAGAGAAGCTGACCAAAGAGGTCATGGGTCAAAATCAAAAACTACAGAATACGAAGCAGCAAGAACGAATTACAATAGGCCATTTCATTCTGACAGACTTTGTTATTCATCACAGCAAAGACTTAAATATAACAACCCCAAAACAGTGCTGCTGGAGAAGCTTGTGAACAGATGATGCTCAACTTCCCTCCCACCAAAGAATCATTTCAATAAAGTTTTATGTAAGAGGATTCATAAAGAATGCATTTTCTGTGCCATTACAAAATTGCAGTTTGCAACATTGGTGCAGGATCACTGAGTCGCTTATACTGAGCAGTAGCTGTGACAGGAAAGCACGTCATTCAAAACGTCTTTCACATTTAGTGCAACATGTCTGCCCTCATCACTGCTTTCTGTAATACCTCCATGGCTCTGAAGGGGGCAGACTGATGGGACACTTATGGCAGTCCAAACTTCATGTCAAGTCATGTTCAGACCCATCCCTACACGTCTGTGAATACAAAGTGACACATTTACATTTACACACCAATATTACAAGTAATTCACAGCTTCAAATTAATACAAATAAGAAAATGAGAATGTTTCTGTCCACAGTGAACGGACATCTGGTAAAATGTCTGATGATGACCTTGCACCCATACATAAAGTATGCTGCTTTTGTACAAACCACTAGGAAGGTAACAGGGCTCATTGGACAGGACACCAGAGCTTGACAACTAATGTGTGAATACACAACCTCCTGCACCTAAGACACCAAAGCATATTTTTGGTACCACTCAACCCTCCGCACTTGACTGACGGCTCACCTCTAATCATGCAAAGAAGTAGTTTCTTTTTATTTAATTTATTGAAGAGAGCCATCAGTGGTGGTGATTAGTAAAAAGGAAACGTGGCGGTGAGTGCAGGGAATAAAAACTGCAAATTCCAATGAAAAGCATCACACCCCAAAAGCTACCCATAGATATATACACACACAATGAAGAGCTGCTGGTTCAGCTTTACATCTTACTGCAAACGAGAGAAAAGCGGTTTTATTGATCAGATATGACCAAACAGAAAGTGACAGTGGAGTGGTTTCCGCAGAGGAAAGAGGAGCTAGTGGTGTTTCATCAGTCAGACTGTCCTAGAAAAGACTGCTGGGTTGCCATGTTTGCCCTCGACAAAGCACTCCTATTCAGAATCTGATGGTGGTTGGGAGACGGGACTGTGCAAATGTCTCCTGAAGAGGTGGACAGAAAAATGCCCTCACGCCCGACACCCTTTAATGTTTTAGGAGGTCCGACCAACACAAAGAAATGGTAACTGAGAAAACAGGAGAGAGAAGAAGAATCTGAAGGAGGCAACAGTTCTGAGAGCAGTCAGTCATAAAGGACTTCCAACGGTAGCTGTAGTAGCGGTAATTAATAGTGGTGGTGGTAGTATTAGCATGTCGGATTGCTTCAGGGCTTGGTCCGCCAGGTTGCATTGTGGGGCTCATCGAGGAGCTAGAAGATGGAGACCCGCAGGAGGTACACTGGACGCCATCTAGAGGAAACAAATGACAAGAAGCAGGAAGTTCAAACAATCCTCTGTTCTAAATCACTGGAAACATTAAACTTCCCTGTACTTTCACTGCTTCCAAATAAACATGTATGTATAACTGTAAATTGTTCATCATCAATCATTTTCAAACCACAAAGTCATCTAAAATGTTATGCACCCAGTAAGCTACATTATCAAATACAGTAACTGCACCATTTCGAACCTGGGGAAACAGCTGTAGGTATGGTATATTGGTGCTAGGGCTGAAATGATTCATAGATTAAATCGATTATTAAAATGCATTGATGCAAATTCTTTGCATTGAGGCTTCGTTTAATCGATATACCTATACAGCACACTGTTTTGCGCGGACATTTATTACTGTCGCACATCGCGCTTACGCTGTGAACACAACGTGATTATGATGGCGCTGTTTGCAAAGTGGAGGAAGAGAGAGAAAATAGTGAGGGACGAAGAAGAAAGTGTTTAAAGTATGGGATTATTTCAAGCTAAAAGAAAACAGTAAATGTTACAGTCCGTCCACCGTAAAACGAAACTTATGTCGCCTCGGCAACAGCATGAAAGCATCTGATCAGAAAGCAGCCGGTGTTCTGCCAGCGGTCCACAGACAAGGTAACAGTAACTTTAGCATTTAACTGAAATCACGGTTGATTGATTGAAGGCTAGCCAAAGTAAGCTGCAGTCCTCAGCTGAAAATGTTTACACGTGTGTTTGTTCTCCTTTTTGGGCCGTGAGTTGTAACCTCACAGCCATGAGTTACTGGGTGTCGGGGAGCTGCACCTTTTTCCTCACCTGCAGCTCTCTCTGTAGCTCAGCCAATCCCTGCGACCCGCGTGTGCTAATCCACCCCAGGGTATATAAAGGAATCCTGAAGTAAAATTCAATACCTTTTTAAGACTTTTTCAACATATGTTAAGACTGCTGCAACACTTTGAGCTAACCGATTAAATCAGCCACACACCTTTAAAAGGGACATTTGAGTTTTTAAAAGGATTTAAAATATATTTATAACATATTTATTGCCTATATGTCAACAGGTTGTAACGCTACCTAAAAATTGAGGCATTCACCAACTTTCTCAGTTGCCTATAACAGCGTGTATGGGCCAACTGTTTTCTATGTGAAGGTCAGATTTCCTGCGAAAAGCAACTTTCGCCGCCGCGCCATACAAAAGTACCCCTTAAATGACGCATCGATGAATCGTTGAAATAATCTATAGAAGCTTTCAATACTAAAATCATTGTTAGCTGCAGCCAAGCAAAGGATATTTTGCCTCATAATTACCGCACCGCCCATTCATAAACCTTACATCTACATATGTAGGATGCTGCCGGATCGTGTTGCATAGGACACGCCTCTGTGTGATGATGTTTTTCGCTAAATTGCGATAACTGAAAAACTTATTTTCATTAACTCCTCTGAGGAGCGAAGTCCTACCACCACCAACCTTGGCATCCACTAAAACAAAAGCTTGCATTGCTTATCTAAACACGTCCTGCATTATTAACGGTGTTGTTTGCCGTGTTACAAACAAGCTGTGGCATCATTCCCCTCCGAGTGTATCTATTCAGTTTTCACGCAATGTCACATTCCAAGGAAAACGCTCCCTTGTAAGGCAAAAAAGACGTTATTTTCCGCTGCCTTCCAACCAGGAAGCAAGTGATACACTGTTACTATGAGTTTGTTACTTTTTGCATTGTTACTGGACTCTGTAGCCTCTCTAAAAAAGAAAATAATAAAACAAAGACGGTTAGCTCCATGGTATAATACTGAAACTCACAAATTAAAGCAAATATCGCGGAAACTTGAGAGGAATTGGCGTTCCACCAAAGTGGAAAATTCCTTTAATTTGGCAAGATAGTCTTAAAACTTATAGATAGGCCCTCCGTAATGCCAGAGCAGCGTACTACTCGTCATTAATAGAGGAAAATAGGAACAACCCCAGGTTTCTTTTAAGCACTGTAGCCAGGCTGACAGAGAGTCACAGCTCTATTGAGCCAAGTATTCCCATAGCTCTCAGTAGTTACGACTTCATGAGCTTCTTTAATGATAAAATTCTAACTATTAGAAACAAAATTCACCAAGACCTGCCCTCAACTGGCACCGACTTATCTCTAAACTCAGGAACCTTAGAAACAGCTGTAGAACCAGATATATGTTTAGACTGTTTTGCTACCCTCAATCTTTACCAACTAACTTCAATAATTTCTTCATCTAAACCATCAACCTGCCTCTTAGACCCCATCCCGACTAGGCTGAAGACGTTTTACCCCTAGTCAGCACCTCTATACTAGATATGATCAATCTATCTTTATCAACAGGCTATGTACCACAGTACTTTAAAGTAGCTGTAATTAAACCTCTTCTGAAAAAGCCCAAACTTTTTTAGCCAACTATAGACCTATATCTAACCTTCCATTTCTCTCTAAGATCCTGGAGAAAGCAGTTGCTAAACAGCTGTGTGACTTTCTACAGAGCAATAGTTTATTTGAGGATTTTCAGTCAGGATTTAGAGTTCATCATAGCACAGAGACAGCACTGGTGAAAATTACGACCTCCTTATTGCATCAGACAAAAGACTTGTCTCTGTACTGGTTTTATTAGATCTTAGTGCTGCATTTGATACCATTGACCATCAGATCCTATTGCAGAGACTGGAACATTTCATTGGCATTAAAGGAACCGCTCTAAGCTGGTTTAAGTCCTATTTATCAGATTGATTTCAGTTTGTACATGTTAAAGATGAGTCCTCCATGCACGCCAAAGTTAGTCATGGAGTTCCACAAGGATCTGTCCTCGGACCAATCCTGTTCACTTTATATATGGTTCCTTTAGGCAATATTATCAGGAAATATTCCATAAACTTTCATTGTTATGCAGATGATACTCACGTCATATAACTTGCGTTATATCTATCGATTAAGCCAGATGAAACTAATCAGTTAGCTAAACTTCAAATGTGCCTTCAGGATATTAAAACCTGGATGACCTGTAATTTCCTAATGTTAAACTCAGATAAAACAGAAGTTATTGTTCTGGGGCCCAAGCACCTCCGTGACGCATTATCTAAAGATACAGTTTCCCTGGATGGCATCGCCCTGGCCTCCAGCACCACTGTGAGGAATCTTGGCGTTATCTTTGATCAGGACATGTCGTTTAAGTCTCACATTAAGCAAATTTCAAGGATTGCCTTTTTTCACCTACGTAATATTGCGAAAATCAGGAACATCCTGTCTAAAAATGATGCAGAAAAACTAGTCCATGCATTTGTTACTTCTAGGCTGGATTACTGCAATTCCCTATTATCAGGCTGCTCGAAAAAGTCCATTAAGACTCTTGAGCTGATCCAGAATGCTGCAGCACGTGTTCTGACAGGAACCAGGAAAAGAGATCATATTTCTCCTGTCTTAGCTTCTCTGCATTGGCTTCCAGTAAAATCCAGAACAGAATTTAAAATCACTCTTCTTACCTACAAAGCTCTTAATGGCCAGGCACCATCTTATCTTAAAGAACTCATAATACCTTACTACCCCACCAGAGCACTGCACTCCCAGAATGCAGGGTTACTTGTGGTTCCTAGAGTCTCCAAAAGTAGACTAGGAGCCAGAGCGTCCAGCTATCAAGCTCCTCTCCTGTGGAACCAGGTTCCAGTTTGGGTTCAGGAGGCAGACACCATCTCCACATTTAAGAGTAGGCTTAAGACTTTCCTCTTTGATAAAGCTTATAGTTAGGGCTGGCTCAGGTGAGTCCTGAACCATCCCTTAGTTATGCTGCTATAGGCCTAGACTGACGGGGGATTTCCTATGATGTACTGACCATTATTGCATGTTACTAACACAACTTCTCCCCTTTCCGGTGGTCTTGTGCTTTCTCGTCCCTCTCCTCTCTCCTATCACTTCCTGCAGGTTTTCTGGCTCTGGAGCTGTGGAGTCTGGATCTGTGGCTGCGGGTCACCTGCTGCCCCCGTGTTCCTGCTCGACACCCTCTGCTACAACAACTATTGTTACTAGTCCTATTGTTATTATTGTTATTATAATCATTAACATTACGATTGTTATCATTAACACTACTATAAATATCTGTACCATTTTTCATTTAGTCTATAGCAACATCACCTTTACAGTCTGTACCTCTGTGTGTATATTGTGTAGGCTGCCTCCCTCCCCTCTCTCTCTCCTTCACCCCCAACCCGTCGAGGCAGGTGGCCGCCCACCCTGAGCCATGGTTCTGCTCGAGGTTTCTGCCTCTTAAAAGGAAGTTTTTCCTTGCCTCTGTCGCCTAGTGCTTGCCCTTGGTGGGAATTGTTGGGCTTCTGTAAATAACATCACAGAGTACGGTCTAGACCTGCTCTTTTATGAAAAGTGCTGTGAGATAACTGTTGTTGTGATTTGGCGCTATATAAATAAAATTGAATTGAATGTAGCCTGAGGCATCAAACCAACAAGTCAAAGAGCTGATTAAAGGCGCGTTACGTCAACCCTGAGTAAGCAATGAGTGAGCTTTATCTTAGGCCCTGATGCATTCACTCCAGTTCTCATAAGACTGCACCCTCTTGCTCAGAAGAGAAGATCTGACTGTTCAAAGAGACTATACTAAATTTGAGGTACAATGCAGCTATGATGTCATTGACAGCCAGGTAGATGTACTAGCTGATGTGGATGGTATTGTGCAATATGACATCAGTAACTGGCCATTCAAATCAACTTCACAAAAGCTCACTGGTGTATAATTGAGCAACTGCTGTTTTGTTCAGCCCTGATTTCTGGTAAAGCTTCTTTTGTACTGACATGAACCTCTTGATGCTGCTGATCTCATGCAATGTTTTCTTCTTGTGCTCCTTGTCTATTAGACAGTATTATAGAATTTAAAATGGTAAACACTGGGCTGGAAGAGAAACATGCCGGAACCAGGACTGAACACTGAGGCAGCCCAGTATAGAACTTAAGTTTAGTCCCATGTATCCCCAGTGCTTTTGGGACAAGACTCACCCAGTGTTGCTGCCGTCACACAAGTACGTGGCGAGCGTCTACTTGGCGTGATGCTCGTAGGGAATGCTATTCTGAGGTTGGGGGAAGGGAGAGAGAAGGCCCAATATGTCAAGTCAAAACCCACATCGTGCACTTACAAAACAACTGGAGAAAACTGTCTGAACAACAGCACTTCACTTCTCTCCAAGAAGAAACAGGAGACTACACATCAGACTTTTGTAAATCATGTAGATAATCACATCACTCTACAGTAGGGCTGAACGTTTAATTGCATTTACAAAAATATTGCAATATGATAAAATAAGATTTTCTAATCGCAAAAGCACTCCGGTCACATGACACGTGAGAGTAAAGCAGTCTACAGAAGAAGCATCAACTTCACATGTTACGCTGTACCGTTACTTGTTGTACAAGTAGTGACAGAACCAGGAAACAAATCAGCACCCGCCACCTGTGGGTAAACTGTTTTGCGGTGGTGGGTGACATCGTTGGGTTATACACCACTTAGGTGAACAGGGAAAATGCAATATTGTGGCGAAACGCGCAGGCGGCTGAAGCACACACACAGCCAGCAGTCAGCTCAGTGAATATCTGTGACGCCGTTTCAAACCAAAATCACCAGTTTGGAAGAGGCCCCCTACTAAGCTTGTCTATTAGTCGTGAGAGGCGTCACTTGGTTTTATTTTCGTTGGCCAATTTGTGTATTGAACCTCAAACTGATTATTTTTTTGTTTGCTTGCTGAGATCCAGATGAGCAGGTTTTTTGTTGAGATGGGCTCTTGTGGAGATTTGAACTAAGGTGGTTGAACTGTGGGTTTTGTATTGAGTGCGTACTGTATGAGACACCGTGGTGAACTTACTTTTTCTTGTCGTCTGTAGGTAGACCTACCTGATGATATATATTATTTTATTATTTAGATTTTTTAAAAATCGCAATTATTTTCCAAAATCATTCAGCCCTACTCTACAGTATTCATACTAATGTTTTACAGACTTCTGTGAAGACAAAGTTTAATAAATTTGAAATGTAATGTCTACCTGCTGCTGTTACTATAAAGCTTAAACAACAGCTTCCTCCTGCTTATTCAGAAGAGAGCTTCTACTCCTGTAGCCTTGGGAGAGGTGGAATAACTTCTTGTAAAAGTCATAGTTTCTTCTTTCTGCACATGCTGGTAGGTTAAGAAGACATTATAAGAAAGCAGATGTGTCTTGTACCTGTGAGGTGGACATGCGGGAGGTGTCCTGCCGTCCTGTTAGATCTGAGGATGACACGTTGACAGGAGCGCTGCGGTGCAGTCGCATACTGACCTTTCGTTCACGCTCCATACCAGACACTTGTCGAGGGGATGTATTCGCTGGAGATCAGAGACCAAAAACAAAGAACACCATCAGCAAGTTTGCAATTTTTTTGATTCAAATGTCTGTTTGTGTCATGACAACAAATATTTTTCCACATAGTCTTGTGTATTTTGAGGAGTTTAGTCCCCCCCCCCCCAAGAAACAAAACAAGCCAAACTGCATTAATGTCACTGTAAAGTTATTAAATATACATATACAGTACATTTTGAAAGAAAATAATTTTTTTCTTCAATGAAGATAACATTAAATTAATCAGAAATACAGTCTAGACATTATTAATGTGGTAAATGACCTTCCTTTGAGCTAGTTGAATATCTGGAGCATCAGCATTTGTGGGTTCGATTATACTCTCTAAATGGCCAGAAAAAGAGAACTTTCATCTGAAACTTGACTGTCTATTCTTGTTCTGAGAAATGACAGCTATTCCATGCGAGGACAAGCAAGAGGACAAGTACACTAGAGTCTACCCGCAAAACACCAGTCTCAACGTCCACAGTAAAGAGGCGAATCCGGGATGCTGGCCTTCTAGGCACAGTGGCAAAGAAAAAGCCATATCTGAGACTGGCCAATAAAATGAACAGATTAAGATGGGCAAAAGAACACAGACATAGAAAAAAGTGTTATGGACAGACGAATCTAAGTTTGAGGTGTTTGGATCACACAGAAGAACATTTGTGAGATGCAGAACAAGTGAACAGATGCTGGAGGAGTGCCTGAAGCCATCTGTCAAGCATGGTGGAGGTAATTTGATGGTCTGGGGCTGCTTTGGTGCTGGTAAAGTGGGAGATTTGAACAAGATATAAGGGATTTTGAATAAGGAAGGCTATCACTCCATTTTGCAACTCCATGCCATACCCTTTGGGCCAATTTCCTTCTACAGCAGGACAATGACCCAAAGCACACCTCCAAATTATGCAAGAACTATTTAGGGAAGAAACAGTCAGCTGGTATTCTGTCTGTAATGGAGTGGCCAGCGCAGATCTCAAACCTATTGAGCTGTTGTGGGAGAAGCTTGACTGTATGGTACATAAGCCCATCAAGCCAATCAAACGTGGGAGGTGCTTCAGGAAGCGTGGGGTGAAATTTCTTCAGATTACCTCAACAAACTGACAGCTAGAATGCCAAAGGTCTGCAAGGCACTAATTGCTGCAAATGGAGGATTCTTTCACGAAAGTCAAAGTTTGAAGGACAAAATTATTATTTCAAATAAAAATCTGTATTCTGTATTTCTAACCGTGACTATATTTTCTACTCATTTTGCAACTCATTTGATGAATAAAATTGTGAGTTTTCATGGAAAACATGAAATTGTTTGGGTGACCCCAAACATTTGAACGGTAGTGTACATACGCACACACACACAGAGTACTGTGCAAAGGTTTTGGTATGAAAAAATGTGGTAAAGTAAGAATGCTTTCTATAGTAGACATGTTAATAGATTTTATTTATCAATAATCAAAATGCAAAGTGAGCCAACAGCCAAACTCAGCTAACAAGGTGATGCTGCTGAAGACATTTTACTGTCAAAAGTCATAAAACATATTGCGAGGTAATGCAAAAGTATTGCGAGGGAACGCAAAACATATTGCGAGGGAATGCAAAAGTATTGCGAGGTAACGCAAAATAGTCCTCAAAAAAAATATTCCTCACTGAGCCCTGGGAGCCACCATATTTATAGCTGTTAGTGACATAATAAATTATTATAAACTGATAAAATAAATAATATTTATTTTGCTTGATTCAAAAAAAAAGATTTATGAACAAAACTGAAAAGTTATTTTTTGGGGCACCTCTTTACCTCGATGATAAATTATTTAATTTCAATTCAGTTATAAACGCCTGGACTTTGTTTCAGCAGGTTTTCTGCTCATGTTCAAAACTTTCTGCACATTCAGAATCTCACATCTTTGTTCTCATATGTCCAGAAGAAAATCATAATATTATGGAGACTAACATCATTATTTAATGAGAATTCATAATATTTTTAAAAAGTCTACCAGACCTATACTCTGCTGTGCTCCCCTTCAGACTGTACTGACTGAAACAAGTGCACTGCACTTCGTTGGAGGTAGAAACTGAAACCAACACTGCCAATCAGGCAGACGTCTCAGCGCAAATCCTCATGTTAACTTCTGCAGCTCCGATAAAGTGCAGCTCACAGCCCCAAACACAGCCAGATTGTGCTTCAGGTTTTAGATGTTAATAATGCAAAACTCTACCAGCGAGTCTGCTGGCTGTGTCTGCCAAGTTGCACTAGCTGGGTGGAGATGATTCTCGCCACTAGTCAACGTTATCACATTATAAATTTGTTTTTCACTGCGTGAGAAGATTGATTGGTGGCTACTATTGAGAGGTCAGAATGCCGTTTGTGACTGAGAGAAGAGTAGTAACGGCGTGAGAAGACGGCCTCCGTTGTAGTCAGCGCTCAGTTGGTTCAGTTAGTCATTTGCTAAGTGATTGTAATAAATAAACACATAGGTCTACACAATCCCTTTCATCCTACAGAATATTTCTCTTCGTCCCAAACACATTTTCTGTCGTCCTCAGGACGACGGGACGCCGCTAGTCATAACATTCAGATAAGTCATCACTGTGTCTTACCAGTCAGTGTTAACAGTGATGTTAGACAAACAATACATGCAACTCTTTGCAGACTGAAGCTCACACACAGGCATGCAAACTGTTCAAGATTACAAAAGGTGAGAAAGATACGCAAGCAGACAAACGCACAGACACAGTGTAAGAGGGGTCTGTTTTTAAGCTTACATGTTGTATACATAATGTGCATTTGTGTACTGCCACAAGAGAAAGATACCAACACACAAAGGCATCCTTTTATGTATTGTATTTTATTGGGGACATAAGGGCTCAGATTAGGGGTGTGACGATACACGAGAACAAGATGTGACGATAATTTAACACTATTTTATCAAAATCATCAATGCTGAAATATGAGTTGGAGTATTTGGGGATTATCCTCCAGAAAATTTTGAGCATAAAACACTGAATTTCCTGCATTCTGGTGAATTTTTTGTTCTGCCTTTCCTACATCAATTTATGGTGGAAGGGAAACACCAAATTAAGGTGGCAGGTGACTATTCAAAATCTAAAAATATTACAGAATCTAATGCAGTGCAGCTCTCTGCAGCATTCTGTGTTGCTTTCACATGTTTCTCTGTATATCAACTTTTCTCATGTACCATCTTCCCTGCTGAATTAGCACACATGCAGGCATGATTTAGTCTTTCCTCCTCTTTTGTCATCTTCACATGGAGAGAACAGAAAATTTGGCCAAAAAGAAACTGACAAAAAGTTGTTAACCTTCTGAGGTCTAAGGGCATTTTTTCACTTTTTCTTCGATTTTACATATCTTCTTAATTTCACCTTTTAAAGGCAATAGCATAACATGATACCATGTGTTTTATATCAAAATGTGCAGAAAACCCCCAGCTCTCTTTATAACGAGTCGACCACTTGTCCAAGATTGTGTAAAGAGAGAGAGATAATGTGGCTCTAAAGTTGAAATTCTTCAAATCTCTTGTGGAAACATAATTCACCAATTACGCAAGGCCATCTTATCTTTCCCCTAGCTCGCTGTGTGAGTCACGTACGATCTCGCGAGAATAAGGACTTTGAAGCCGATAATCACTCGATTAAGGCAATATCTGAACCTTTTCTGTGTGCTGCATGATCGCGGAGATATTAATAGAAACATTTAGTCAACACAGAGGTGACGCGCACCCGCGTCAACCGACCTCAGGGGGTTAAAGTTACTGACTGGTGCTGCATGTTTTGGGGTCATTTTATAATCAGTAGCTTGTTTACTCTTAAAAAATTAATTAATTAATTAAATAATTAAGTGCAAATAAAACCCTTCTCAAAGCACTTTCATTGGTTCTTTACCATTTCATTTTGCAGGCTATTTTTCAAAGCATTTTTAACAAACGCTTTCAAAAAGTGATGGGGACATGTCGCCAGCATCCCCAGCATAAATAACCGAGACGTTACTTCCAGGTTGCTGCCACTGCTCTGAACAATTAGCTTAGCTAACAATACTGGTCGCCATGTCTTCTTTGGGAGGCAGCAAAAGCAGTCATGAGAGGTAAAATAATCTCCTATTCATCATACAAAAAAAAAAGAAAGATCTCGTGAATTAGACCTAGAACAAAAAATTAAAACATTAGAAACTGCCCTTTCTGCCTCCCCACAGGAACACATGCTGAATGATCTGAGAAAATCAAAACTTGAATTAAATGAAATTATTGATAAAAAGACCCAATTTCAGTTGCAAAGACTACGCTTGGAGAACTTTGAACATGGCAACAAATCCAGCAGATTCTTAGCCAACCAATTGAAATTGAATAAAGAAAAAATAACAATTTCCTCCTTAAAGGGCTCAGCTGGGAATCTGACTCATAACCCAGAAGAAATCAACAATGCATTTAGAGATTTTTATAAAACCTTATATACATCACAAATTGATCCATCTAGCTCCAACATGCATTTCTGAACAATACAGATTTGCCAAGGTTAGATGATGAACAGATCAGGGCTCTGGATTCACCTGTTTCAATGGCTGAACTCCAGGAAGCTCTCTTACATATGTTGAATAATAAAGCCCCTGGGCCAGACGGTTTTCCAGCTGAATTCTACAAGGAATTCTGAGAAATACTTGTGCCACATTCTATAGGATGTTTATGCAAATTAGGGGTACTTGCATGTTGCCTCCAACAATGAACTCTGCTAATATCAGCCTGCTCCTTAAACCAGACAAAGACCCCACACTCCCATCCAGTTATCGCCCAATATCACTTATTAATGCAGATCTTAAAATCATCTTCTAAACCCTAGCAAGGCGGCTAGAGAAGGTCACTCCTGGTATAATACACTCCGACCAAACAGGATTTATTAAGGGCAGGCACTCCACCAACAATACACGCAGGCTACTTAATGTAATAGACTATGCCACTATTCATAACCTGGAAACTACATTTGTTTCTTTAGATGCAGAGAAAGCATTTCACAGAGTAAATTGGAAATTCCTATTTGCTACTTTACATAAATTTGGATTTGGAAACTCTTTAATAGATTGGATTAAAATCTTATACAGTTACCCAAGAGCTTCTGTCAGAACAAACGATCATACTTCTCCATGCTTTAGTCTTCAGAGGGCTACCAGGCAGGGTTGCCCACTCTCTCCCTCGCTATTTGCCATTTTTATAGAACCACTAGCAGCTGCTATCAGACAAAATAGTAATATTAAAGGAATTCAAACAGAATTCGAACAAAATATAAACCACAAGATAAGCTTTTATGCAGATGATGTATTACTTTTCCTCCTAAACTCACAAACTTCTCTTTCTGAGACAATCACACTTAATAATAATAATAAATTTTATTTATAATGCACTTTACATTTCAACGAAATCGCCAAGTGCTACAGTAGCAGGGGGTTAAAAACAGTTCCCAAAATATGATTTTAATTTTATTTTTGTGGTTTTTTATTGCTATTTATTGATTTTGTTATGAGTGTTGAAAGGCCTTTTGAAATAGGAATGTCTTTTGGCCCTTCTTAAAAACCTCCACAGTTTGTGGGGCCCTTAGAGCCATGGGGCGACTGCCTGGAAGGCCCTGTCTCCCATAGTGGAGAGTTTAGTCCTTGGTTGGTGCAGGCAGTAGGTAGAGGTGGAGGAGCGGAGGTTTTGTGAGGCGGTGTGTGGGGTGAGGAGTTCACTGAGGTACACTCACCTAAAGGATTATTAGGAACACCATACTAATACTGTGTTTGACCCCCTTTCGCCTTCAGAACTGCCTTAATTCTATGTGGCATTGATTCAACAAGGTGCTGAAAACATTCTTTAGAAATGTTGGCCCATATTGATAGGATAGCATCTTTCAGTTGATGGAGATTTGTGGGATGCACATCCGGGCACGAAGCTCCCGTTCCACCACATCCCAAAGATGCTCTATTGGGTTGAGATCTGGTGACTGTGGGGGCCATTTTAGTACAGTGAACATTGTCATGTTCAAGAAACCAATTTGAAATGATTCGAGCTTTGTGACATGGTGCATTATCCTGCTGGAAGTAGCCATCAGAGGATGGGTACATGGTGGCCATAAAGGGATGGACATGGTCAGAAACAATGCTCAGGTAGGCCGTAGCATTTAAACGATGCCCAATTGGCACTAAGGGGCCTAAAGTGTGCCAAGAAAACATCCCCCACACCATTACACCACCACCACCAGCCTGCACAGTAGTAACAAGGCATGATGGATCCATGTTCTCATTCTGTTTACGCCAAATTCAGACTCTCCCATCTGAATGTCTCAACAGAAATCGAGACTCATCAGACCAGGCAACATTTTTCCAGTCTTCAACCGTCCAATTTTGGTGAGCTCTTGCAAATTGTAGCCTCTTTTTCCTATTTGTAGTGGAGATGAGTGGTACCCAGTGGGGTCTTCTGCTGTTGTAGCCCATCCGCCTCAAGGTTGTGCGTGTTGTGGCTTCACAAATGCTTTGCCGCATACCTCGGTTGTAACGAGTGGTTATTTCAGTCAAAGTTGCTCTTCTATCAGCTTGAATCAGTCGGCCCATTCTCCTCTGACCTCTAGCATCAACAAGGCATTTTCGCCCACAGGACTGCTGCATACTGGATGTTTTTCCCTTTTCACGCCATTCTTTGTAAACCCTAGAAATGGTTGTGCATGAAAATCCATGTGATTGGTTGATTAGATAATTGCATTAATGAGAAATTGAACAGGTGTTCCTAATAATCCTTTAGGTGAGTGTAGGCAGGGGCAGTTCCATGTATGCACTGATGGGTGAGGAGACAGATTTTGTACTGGATTCTGTATTGAATGGGCAGCCAGTGGAGGGATTTCAGGACCGGAGTGATATGATCGTATTTGCGCCCCCTCGGGCAGCGCAGTTCTGAATATGCTGGAGCTTTTGCAGGCTCCTGCCAGGGATCCCGACGAGGAGGGCATTACAGTAGTCCAACCTGGAGGAGATAAAGGCATGGATCAACTTCTCAGCATCCGGTTGGGAGAGGGAGGGGCGGAGTTTGGCGATGTTTTTGAGGTGGAGGAAGGAGACCTTACAAAGGTGGCGGATGTGGGTGTCAAATGTGAGATTTGAGTCAAGTCTGACTCCGAGGTTTGTAACAGAGGTAGACAGGGCAATGTGATGACCAAAGATGGGTATACTGCTGAGGGAGGAGGACTGGGTTTGGTGTGGGGTACCGATCAGGATGGCTTCGGTTTTGCTGCTATTTAATTGAAGAAAGTTGTCAGACATCCATGCCCTTATCTCCTCCAGGCAAACCTGGTGGGAGACCTCTGCAAAGTGCAGACGGCAGAGCTGAGGGGAGTGTGGAGTCCAATTTCATGTATAATTGTGTATCGTCTGCGTAACAGTGGAATGAAACTTTGTGTTTATGGATGATGTGACCAAGGGGTAGTAAGTAGATGGTGAAAAGGGTCGGACCTAGGACGGACCCTTGTGGCACTCCACAGCTGACTGTGTGGGGTGATGATTGGGACTGGGACACTTATAGATAAATTCTCATCCATTTCAGACTACTTCATTAACTGGAGTAAATTCATAGTTTTACCTGTAATGTGTGATTTCCAGAGTATATCTACCACACAGCTAAAGTCTGGGAATATTAAATATCTGGGTGTCAATATTTCCTCCAGGCTGTCAGAACTGATATGGCTAAACTACACGACTTTACTTAAATCAATAGAGGATGACCTTGTACAAAGGACATCGTATCACTCATGGGAAGAGTCTCCACCATAAAAATGATGGTCCTACCTAAAATCAATTACCTGTTTTCAGTGTTACCCACCAAACCCCCCTCTGCTGTCTGGTTTGAATCACTGGACTCAAACATCTCAAAATTTTTGTGGAAAAATAAACCCCCATGAATCAGTTTAAAAACTCTGCAAAAAGCAAAAGATTGTGGTGGTTTAGAACTGCAAAATTTTTATCATTACTTCCTGTCCAATAGACTACAATATATCTCACAATGGATCAATCAGAGCCCCCTGGACCACTCATGGATGGACATAGAACAAACATTCTGTAAGGAAAATAAAATTTCCGATATGCCATTGATCAGCTCCAGCATCAAAATCATACCTGCTTTAAAAGCATTAACATAAGCACTTCCCTGGCAGCTTGGTGGGAATTTCTCAAAATATCTGGGTCTTCACCTATCCCATGCAGATTTACTCCAATCTCGAATAATCCTGACATCCTGCAAAATAAGAAAACACTAAATTCCCCACTGTGGTATGACAAAGGGATAAAACATCTAGAGCATGTAATGCAAGGCAGTAACTTTATTCCATTCCAAGATCTAGTGGCACAATATGGAATTAGCCATAATAGATTTCTTGAATTTCAACAGTTTAAATCCATAATTCAGGCAAGATTTAAGGATAACATAATGGACTTAGATCTACCTCCAATGATAACAGACTTTCTTAAACTCTCGCCTCCAAAACCGTTATCTCATACAATATAAAACTCTCCATAGAACACACTATACTGGACAAAGGACGTTCAGAATGGGTCTTATGCAGTCAAACATCTGCCGGAACTGCTCAGGTAACATATCTGAGTTACATGCATGCTATGTGGCAATGTGCACCTGTTCAAAAGTTCTGGCAGAAGATACGTGAAGACCTATCAATATGGCTAAGTTACCCCGTCCCAGTTTCCCCATCACTCTGCGTGCTGGGGGACCTAAGTGACATTAGTATAGAGGTTGACACATCATACATGCTTCTCACTGCCTTATGCATCGCCATGAAAACTATCCTCATGAACTGGAAGGCCAAAAAGAATATAAGTATTGCCCAATATAGGAATCTCCTTATAGATCACATTAGCATGGAGAGAATGTGTGCTATAAAAAAAACAAAAAACAATTCCAATCTCTCTGGTCCCCCTTGATCAACTTTATCACTTAGTGGGGGTGGGTGTTTACGGCCTTGCTGCTCAGGCTCCCGTGCGGCCGGTAGGTGTGTCTGGGGGTGGGTCGATTCTTGGATGAATCGTGGTGCGGGCGTGGGGGATTCTGACTTGACTGATGGGTGTCGGGGTATCGATTTTTTTTTATTTTGATTGGCGGCATGGTGTTGGTGGAGGAGGGATGTTTGCGGTGGGTTTCTGTCCGGTGGTGAACGTGTGGTGTGGGTCACAGTGTATCCGTAGGTAGGGGTCTGTGGTCTCCCTGGCTGCGGGGGGGTGGGGGCGGTTGGTGCCGGCTGGCATCTCTCCTTTGTTTGTTTTTCTCTTTCTCCGGCCCAGGCCCCCCTCCCCGTTCTATTGCAGGTTTTGTTGCTTTCTGCAATTGGTGTTTCCCTCTGCTATTCCCTGTTGTCCCCACCCTCCATCCCCCTTCTCTTGCAGGTGTCCTCTCTATGCTGTCTGTTTGTGCGATGTTTGTGGCCCCCCCCCCATCCCCATGTCTGCCCCTCCTGTCCGGCCTGGTGACAAATCAATACATAATTAAAGAAATAATAAAACAGACAAAGTAGTATATTAATACTCTCTTGTTAAAGTAAAATCTGTCTGGCACAATATGGTATCCAGCTCATCATACTCTATACCAGGCTGCTGGGCTGGACAGGTTTTAAAAAAACCAATACTGGTTAATAACAGTGGGCAAAGTAATAAAATTGGCAACATAACAGTTGTAAGCTAGCTTACTTCTGTCTTCCATCAGGCTTGCTTTCTGACGGACAGTTCGTTTGGCAGTCTTTTACCGTCCTCACGTATTCAGCTGTCAGACTCTGCAGTGTAGTGGACTTGCAAAAAAGTTGGTTAGGCACAGCCTGTTGTAAAGTTGCAAAGCCTAATACTAGACAGGAGTGGACTGTAGAGGCCTAAATGCTATCTTAGCAATGACTGACCCCCCCCAAATATTTTCTCATAGGATCTGCACAAGTCACCTAGGTGACACATTTTGGTTTCAAAACTGCTAATTTCACGGAAAAGGTAAGGAGTTTGCATGCCTGCACACCATGCAGAGATCACGCTTGGACAACAACTGAGAGGATTCCAGCTTTAGCCCTGGTGACAGCACTTAGATCAGTAAGATTTTATGTTTAACATCTTCCTGCCTGTGTCGTTCTTTAATTTCAATTCAATTTTATTTATATAGCGCCAAATCACAACAACAGTTATCTCACAGCACTTTTCATAAAAGAGCAGGTCTAGACCGTACTCTGTGATGTTATTTACAGAAGCCCAACAGTTCCCACCAAGAGCAAGCACTAGGCGACAGAGGCAAGGAAAAACTTCCTTTTAAGAGGCAGAAACCTCGAGCAGAACCATGGCTCAGGGTGGGCGGCCATCTGCCTCGACCGGTTGGGGTGAGAGAGAGAGAGAGAGAGAGAGAGAGAGAGATGTAAGTAGAGAGAGAGAGAGATGTAAGGAGAGAGAGATGTAAGGAGAGAGACATGCAAGGTGTTGTCTCTGTGTGTTTAAATATTATATCCTAAATTTAAATTCATGAGGGAGGTTTGAATCTGTCCATGGGTCTTTCTGTCTGGAGTTTGCATGTTCTTCCTGTGTTTGTGTGTTTCAGAGTATAATGTGTTATTTCTAAATGTGTACAGAGTTTACAAGATGTGTATCCAACAAAAGGTTCAAATTAGGGCTGGCCGATAAAAAAATAATGTTAATTTTCGCAATAAAACTTTCCTCAATAACAACATAACAAATGTTCAATAGTGGTGATGGTGGTGCAATGGATAAGATGCCTGCCTTTGGTGTGAGAGACCCAGATCCCCCGCTATGACACATCTACCATGTGTCACTTAACCTCTAGTTGATCCAGAGGTGTGCGACCTAATTAGCAATTGTAAGTAGCTTTGGATAAAAGCATCAGCCAAATGAATAAATATCGTCAATAAATATTTAATTTATTAGAATCACAAACTAATTAGCACTTAATTTTTCTATTATGTTGTTTATTTTGTTGAGGAAAAGGGACTAAGAAAAAAAGAGTTACTAATCATATTTATTTAAATATAATTGTTTTGAATGTTCTTCAGTCTGACCATAAATAGTTAACCATCTGGCCCTTCTATTTTCATTCAGGGGCAAAAATCAGCCTTTAAACTTGGGGTCATCATTTGGCTGGCCCAGAAATTCTGCCAGGGACATCAAACTCTTGAAGGGGCAGTTGATTTCAAGGAGTTGTGTTGAATCAAGGATCCTATCTGGGCTGGCTCCCAAAGAAGGATGGTCAGTGTGTACAACCAGGCCTCTCTTCTCCACAGTATGCCATCTGCACTCCATGAGTGTGATGACATTGATCTTATTTTCCTTGCCATGCTGCGTTGCTGTATTGCCGGTGAAGGTTGGGTACAACTGCTCAGACATTTTATGGGCTCTGTGGTGCATCGTTTTCGCAGTTGTTTTGCTGTCCTGTCTGTTAGATGCAGCTTTCTAGCATGTCGTAACTGTGAAGCACTTTGCATCCTGGTTTCTTCCATCAGTGTAGCTGCTTGTGCAGGGGAAACTTTGATGTAGGCCTAAAAACTTTGTACACTTCAGACAGGTTAGTGCTGTGCTGTGTTCAGTATAACAGAGTGAATTACTGTGGGCTGGGCTCATGTTTGTTGGGGCATGCCATACTGCTGTTTACATTTGCTCTGTAACTTAACTGAAGAAGACCATTTATCTGGAGCTGAAATAGTGGGGCCATCACTGATGAATTGCTGTGGGTTCTGAACTCTCTGTGGTTCTTAAAACGTCGGGGGGAGGTCGTTGATTTGGCCTGAGTTTACAAGTAGGAACTCCAACCTTGAGTGGCTTTTCATTGTACATTTTTTTTGCAGGTTGGAATTTTTTGTCTGCAACGCAAGTATTAAGACGCTTAGTAAGCAGAGCCATTTTTAGATATTTTTTTTAGTTAAGTGGAAACAGAGTGGAAACTGAGTAGAAACCTCCTAAAGAAAATCACAGATGGACTGTGTGGGCCGATGAATATTTCCGGTCTGGAAAGCTCAGGACTTTATTTACCATGTTTTGATACACACTGGGTCACTGGCACTAGAGAGTCTAGAGGTTAAACACTTCACTCTACACTGAGGGTTTCGCAACAGATGTAGTGTCCCGAGTCCAGAGGAGATGAGGCAGGCTGGAGTGAACTGACCTGTGTGGGAGGTGGGTGTTAGCGGGGTGGGAGGGGCTCCGTCCTGGGTTCCTCGTGGTCGTCCCGATGCAGCAGGTATTCCTCTGGCCCCTGGGTTCCTGCCGTGCCTCAGCCTGTCTTCCCGGTCCCGGCGTTCCCTCTCTGCTTCCTCTGCTGCACGGTTAGCTCCCTGTGTATAACATTAACAAACAATGAACAAAGGACCGCAGAGAAAGCCAGAGGATCATAAAAGTAAGTAGGGAGTCATATTCTGGGCAACATCTATATTCACATTTCATGGTAATCCATCCCATAGTTGAGATATTTCAGTAAAAGCCAAAACTGTCAACCTGCTGGTGCTGCTAGAGGAAAGGCAAGGGGATTAATTGAAAAATTTAATCATGAATTCTAAAGAAGTGTATTGCGTACTTACTTACTTACTGCTATATACACAAAAGTGCAATATACACACACACGTGTGTATATTATATATATATATATACAGTGAGGAAAATAAGTATTTGAACACCCTGCTGTTTTGCAAGTTCTCCCACTAAGAAATCATGGAGGGGTCTGAAATTGTCATCGTAGGTGCATGTCCACTGTGAGAGATATAATCTAAAAAAAAATAATCCAGAAATCACAATGTATGATTTTTTAACTATTTATTTGTTAGATACAGCTGCAAATAAGTATTTGAACACCTGAGAAAATCAATGTTAATATTTGGTACAGTAGCCTTTGTTTGCAATTACAGAGGTCAAACGTTTTCTGTAGTTTTTCACCAGGTTTGCACACACTGCAGGAGGGATTTTGGCCCACTCCTCCACACAGATCTTCTCTAGATCAGTCTAGTCAGTCTTAGTTTGAGCTCCCTCTAAAGATTCTCTATTGGGTTTAGGTCTGGAGACTGGCTAGGCCACGCCAGAACCTTGATATGCTTCTTACAGAGCCACTCCTTGGTTATCCTGGCTGTGTGCTTTGGGTCATTGTCATGTTGGAAGACCCGGCCTCGACCCATCTTCAATGCTCTAACTGAGGGAAGGAGGTTGTTCCCCAAAATCTCGCAATACATGGCCCTGGTCATCCTCTCCTTAACACAGTGCAGTTGCCCTGTCCCATGTGCAGAAAAACACCCCCAAAGCATGATGCTACCACCCCCATTCTTCACAGTAGGGATGGTGTTCTTGGGATGGTACTCATCATTCTTCTTCCTCCAAACACGGTTAGTGGAATTATGACCAAATAGTTCTATTTAGGTCTCATCTGACCACATGACTTTCTCCCATGACTCCTCTGGATCATCCAAATGGTCATTGGCAAACTTAAGACGGGCCTTGACATGTGCTGGTTTAAGCAGGGGAACCTTCCGTGCCATGCATGATTTCAAACCATGACGTCTTAGTGTATTACCAACAGTAACCTTGGAAACGGTGGTCCCAGCTCTGTTCAGGTCATTGTCCAGCTCCTCCCGTGTAGTTCTGGGCTGATTTCTCACCTTTCTTAGGATCATTGAGACCCCACGAGGTGAGATCTTGCATGGAGCCCTAGTCCGAGGGAGATTGACAGTCATGTTTAGCTTCTTCCATTTTCTAATGATTGCTCCAACAGTAGACCTTTTTTCACCAAGCTGCTTGGCAATTTCCCCTTTCCAGCCTTGTGGAGGTGTACAATTTTGTCTCTAGTGTCTTTGGACAGCTCTTTGGTCTTGGCCATGTTAGTAGTTGGATTCTTACTGATTGTATGGGGTGGACAGGTGTCTTTATGCAGCTAACGACCTCAAACAGGTGCATCTAATTTAGGATAATAAATGGAGTGGAGGTGGACATTTTGAAGGCAGAATTCTAGCTGATAGACAGATGTTCAAATACTTATTTGCAGCTGTATCATACAAATAAATAGTTAAAAAATCATACATTGTGATTTCTGGATTTTTTTTTTAGATTATGTCTCTCACAGTGGACATGCACCTACGATGACAATTTCAGACCCCTCCATGATTTCTAAGTGGGAGAACTTGCAAAATAGCAGGGTGTTTTGCAAGGGTGCAAATACTTATTTTCCTCACTGTATACATTATATATATATATATATATTACATACTATATACATATGTATGTGTATACATATACTATATATCCATACATATACATATACATACACACA